>NC_064286.1:4546667-4563903 GCF_019186545.1 Solanum stenotomum
TTTTACAAATTAAAGCAGCATCGTGTATCTCGTGATAACATGACTATCCCACTATTTATTTATTTCTTTGTCTACAATTAATTATTCCATACTTCACTCTATATAAATTGATCAAAGTCTATAGAGAAACTGCATATCAATCAAAAAGAAAAAAAAAAGTGAATACTATTCTACAAAGTTATAACAATTTTATTAAAATGGTTGTGCCAATTGTAGGTGAGCATGAGACTGATATTCTTCATGCTCAAACTCACATATGGAACCATATTTTTAGTTTCATAAATTCCATGTCACTCAAATCAGCAATTCAATTAAACATCCCAGACATAATCCACAAACATGGCAAACCTATGACACTTGATGAATTAGCTAATGCCCTATCAATCAACAAGTCCAAGATCACTCACCTTCGACGTCTCATGCGAATTTTAATCCATTCAGGATTTTTCCTCAAGTCCGCGATGATCCCCTTAGAAAAGGGATCATCGGGATCAGGATCAGGAAAAGGGGAGGGCTATGTCCTAGCCCCTCCAGCTCGTCTTTTATTGAAAGACGAGCCATTAACAGTTACACCTTTTTTACTAGCAATGTTGGATCCAATTTTAGTTAAGCCATGGCATCATGTAAGTGAGTGGTTTAGTAGTGATGAACCAACACCTTTTGAGGTTGCACATGGGAGAACATTTTGGGATTATGCTGGACATGAACAAAGGTTAAATCATTTTTTTAATGATGCAATGGCTAGTGATGCTAAGTTGGTTATGAGTGTTGTAATGAAATATTCTAAAGATGTTTTTGAAGGATTAAATTCTGTTGTTGATGTTGGTGGTGGTACTGGGACTGTGGCTAAAACAATTGCTAAAAATTTTCCTAATTTGCAATGTACTGTGTTTGATTTACCTCATGTGGTTGAAGGACTTGATGGAAGTGACAACTTGTCATATGTTGGTGGAGATTTCTTTGTGTCCATTCCTCCTGCTGATGCTCTTCTACTCAAGGTAATTTGACTACTTTTTTTTCGATTTAAGTTATATATATCGGTGATACAGTCAAATCTCTTTATAATACGATACTGTTGTTTAGATAGTTTTGGCTGCTATGTAGAACTTACAAAGTTACAATATAACATAACAAGAAAAAATGGTTTTACAAGAAAAAGATTTCTTTATAACAACACCATTATTCGAATTGTTAATTTTTTATTGTTCTAGTGAAATGTTATTATTATAGAGAACATACAATATAACATAACGTGAAAAAATGGTTTTACAAAAAAAAATCTCTTTACAATGGCACCTTTGTCCGAATTGTTAATTTTGAATGTTATAGCGTGAAAAATCAATTTAATAGAAGAAGATCACTTTATAATGATATCATTATTCAGATTGTTTTTGACCAGTATAGTAAAATGTTATTATAGAGAACATATAATATAATATAAGATAGTAGGAAAGATCAATTCCACAGTTATAATGATGCTATTGTTATAACTATACAATAATAATATCAATGATTAACATAAAGTTACTGGTTAAACTACACTAATAATTATGTAATAGAATCTTTGAACCTAGGTACTATTTTTGTGCCAAATTCTATTATTTTCTTTTAAAATAAGAGATTAAAGAATGAGTAAGTCTACGTCATGTATCAATCACAATATTTTTTTTTATAAATAAAGTCATTTCTTCTTATGTCTTACGCATACTGACAATAGTGCATATCATATATTCTTTAAAAATATTTCTCATTGAGATGAAGTATAATCATTTGAAATTCAAAATTCATCAATTCGATTAATCCAAATTCATATTATATTAGGTAAGATCCAATTAAAAGGAAGACACTTCTTATTAAGGGGTTTCTTCACTCGAGCTCTTAATACTTAGTGTGACCCTTCATTGAAAGCGTGTATATATATATATATATATGAGCTCTTCTAACAAAATTTCTATCTTTGTTGTATATTTGAAACTTTAGTTAAGTATTAAGAATCTCATCGATTTATCGTGACTGGCATTTTTACCAGTATAATCTTGAATACTAACTTTTTGTGATATGAATTATTTGCAGTGGATATTACATGATTGGAGTGACGAAGAAAGTGTGAAAATATTGAAGAAATGCAAAGAAGCAATACCAAGCAAGGAAAAAGGTGGAAAAGTGATAATTATTGACATGATGGTTGATAATAAAATTGGAGATGATGAATCAATTGAAACTCAAATTTTCTTTGATATGTTAATGATGGTTTTAGTTACTGGAAGAGAAAGATCTGAAAGAGGATGGGCTAAAATCTTCTTTGAGGCTGGATTTAGTGACTATAAAGTTACTCCAATTCTTGGATTAAGGTCACTAATTGAGGTTTATCCTTAATTAATTTGAGTTTATGATAAATAATTGATCCTCATGAGTGTGCATTTATTTTATCATGGTGTGTCATGTAATTGTTGATATAAATAATGAGGGTTATGTGTTGATTGATGTACTTTTTTATTTTCTTTAATGGAAATTGAACTACTACTTTGATAGATGAATCTTGATTTCTTTAATTTCTTATATATTGTTTGCTTATTTTTTAGATCAATAAAGTAATAAGTCCGTAAAACTGCAGACGTATTTTTATTGAGATTCATGTGCATAATTAAAAGATGTTGTTGAAGAGTGGGTGAGGGATGAAATTTCTGAACTTTTTTATAAGATTCAGACAATCTTTCTTCCTTTGAGCTAACTTTTGGAATGTGAGTTGGATCTAAAATTTAATTTGACTTGGTATCGGAATCAGACTCTGGTCTGGACATGAGGAGAGTGTTGAAGAAAAATGTACCACATCAGCGAGGGGTGAGTTTTGTGGATCCCTTATAATACTTGGGCAATATAATCCTCCTTGCTTTGTGATATCTTTTGAGATGTGAGTTAGACATAAGATCTAATTTGACAAATATGATATATTTTTTATTTTATTAACTTATCTACATAAATGACATTGTTTAAGTGCTTAATTGAACTCTAGCTAAATGATTATGTAACTTTGGGAGAAGCAGATTAGAAAGGCGAAGTCGAGATTTATACTAGTAGATTCCAAAATTCTATATCAAATTGTTTTTTTCTTATCCTTACGCTTCATAATATCCACCTCCATCACGTTCATTCTCATAATACTTACCTAAATTATATATAAATATCTTTAAAGTGATATTTTCTGCTTACTAATCAAACTCCCTTTGTATCAATTGTTTACTAGCAAAAGAAGCCAAAGAATCAACTTTTTGATAGATAAAATTGTGACAATTTCTCCAATGTTTGCCAGTAATGTTATTTGGTAAACATCCTATTAACTATGTTTGATCGTCAAGGAATGTAATATAATATTAATAATTTAAACACAAATAACAGACAATTACTTTTAAACAAATTTATACCAAAAGCTAAGCAAATCTTTATTTCAAATTCACACCATGGAAAGCTTCATATAATTAATAATTCAACTTGAATTAGAAATATCTGATTAAAAATAAAAAAATCTCAATAATCTCACGAGATCTCAATTGGTTATATCATAATTATGGAAGCTAATCTTTGCATTGATAAATGTGTCTTAAAATTTCACTAATTATTAGGCCATTTTTATATCAACAAATTAAATCACTAAAGAAAATTAAGATAAAAAACAGCAAATTAATTAAGTAGAGATTAAGATTAGCCTCATGTAGAAATGCCTAGCTTGTTCTTTGAATTCACCAATATTTCCATGTAAATAGAGATAAATATTTATTCATTCATCTATATATTTATACTTGATGAAAATAAATGCAATAATTAAATCATGTTATACATGGTAAAACAGTTATTTTCAAGCTGAGTTAATCATAGTTAACATATAGATTAATTAACAAGATTTGGCAAATCTCTAATTATCAATTTTATAATATGATCCCGTTATCAATAATAGATGTTACACCTACCATTTCGGATTTAATATAAAATAATAATATTTGATTAAAATTGGATTATGTAACCGAGGTAAGCAAGAAATCGACAAGATCATTGATTATAATTCTGTTTTTTTAATTATATGATATTCGGAATAATTTAAATCGTGTATGACTCATTTAAGGTTGAAACACTAACTATTAGAAATTTATTTATTTTAATGTTTGAATTTGAGACCTCTAATAAAAAATACTAACACAAAAAAATAGAGACGAAAATTGAAAGAAAGTTTCGGAGCGTAAATAAATTTCATTATTCTTTAAAAGATATTGATATATATCTTTCAGTGGATACATATAAATTTCTTCAAAATTCATCAAAGCCAAATGTTATAGTTGAAAAGTCACTTTCATACACATACACACACTCACACACACACACACATATATATATATATATATTAGAGAGATTTTTTTCGAACATGTGTTTGAGTTAGTAATTGAAGACTTAGATTTCATTTTTAAATTGATGTTATAGTTTTTATTAATTACCATTTGCAACTTAAACTTAGCTATAATTACGTGTGTCTCTCCTCTCTTCCTCTCTTCTCTTATACATTTACAAATACAAATTATACATATACATATACGATTATATAACAAATTTACAAATATAATTCGTCTCTCTCCACTCTCTGCCCTCTCTCCTCCCTCTCTCAATCTCGATTCCCTCTCTCCTCCCTCTAAATCGTAATTAGCAAACTATAGCTGTGAAGCCTAATTAAGTTTATTTTAGTGGCTATTTGCGAAATTTTCCCAAATTTTATGAAAACTTGACAAAGGTGAAAACTCATTAGGGGTCCAATTAGTATAATGGGTTTTTCCAAAAAGGCAAATTTTAGGATTAGAGCCCAATATCAAAGCCCACAAACATTTAAATAATTAACGAAATATATTTTTTTAAAAGAATATTAAAAAAATATCGAAAAACCCTAAACCCCTTCTCCAAGTTCCCCATAAAATCCCCTTTTTAGTTTCTTCTCTCTTCATTTTCTACCAAAAACCCTAAACTTCTCTGCTTCGTTTCGATCAGGTAAGTTCATCTTCTTCTGAAAAGTCTATTTGGGTTTAAGTTTTTAGCCGATTTTGGGTAATGACGCTTTTGTGATTTTTTTTTATTTTTTGGTGATTTTTTCCAATTTATTTGGGTTAAACATAGATTATTGAGTATTGGAATGAATTAGATGGAATAGTTGAGTTGATTTCAAGTTTAGTTTGGTATAGTGATGTAGTTGATTGATTGATTTTGCTGTTTGAAGAATTTTTTTTGGGTGTTACTTATTGAGTTGAAACTTGGTGAAATGTATTTGAGAAGAGAACCCCATTTGAGTTGTATGTTTGACCCAATTTGTTGTTCTTTAAGTTTAACGGGTTATTGTGATTTCGGGTTTTAAAGTGGGATTATATTTTGTGAAATTTGAGATTGATTTGGGATAGTTGAGTATTGCGATGATCTAGCTGAGCTGATTTCAAGTTTAATTTGGCACAGTGACGTAGTTGAATGATTTTGCTGTTTGAAGCATAGTGTTACTTATTGAGTTGAAACTTCAGTTTTGCTAATTGAAATGTCTCTGAGAACTCCATTTGGGTTTTATTTTTTGACACGATTTGTTGTTCTTTAAGTTTAAACAGGATTGAAGTGGGATTATATTGAGTATCGAGTTGATCCCATTGTTCTCTGTTTTTCTGTTTTGGTTGAGTTGGTGTTTGTAGGCTCTATTTATGTGTACCTTTTGACAGTTTTCTAGTATAATTTTAAAATGTAAAAGTGATTTACATTGAATTGAACCTTCAGTTTGGCTAATTGAAATGTATCTAGTATTCCCAACACACCAGGTCTAAGGCTTTAATTCAACGCCACAAGGAATTTGTGGTAGGTGCACTTCACAAGTTTGAAACTTAGTTGTTGAACCATGTATGATATCTTAGTGGACATCTGTGGATCAGCCAATACATTTTCTAACATGTTTTGATGCTAAAACAATGGATTTCTCTGTTTTGTTTCTTTTCTAAAAAAAGGAATTCCCAATTTTATCCATCGAGAAGAAAGAAAAGAACAATGTGTGAATGTTTTAAATAATAGTGTCAAGTGCAAATGAAGAAATAGGTGAAAATCAATTGAACGTAGAATGCTGGGGATATGGAATATTAATGATGTATTATATAATGAGTGCTTTGCTCAGTCATCTTATTTAGATGATATTAGATCTGCGAAAGAGCTTAAGCTTATTTTTATTAGAAAAGAGAGAGAATCCCTTAGTGCTAAAAGGGCTTCAACAAAAAAAGAAAAAAAAAAGAGCATCCCTTCTACCTTTAGGGTATATTTTCTCACATATTGGAAATCAAAGAGAAAATTCCTTCAGTAAAACGCTTAAGCTCTATCTGAATTGTAGCTCTGGAAAGAAAATTCCATGCTGACCAATATGAGTGTGTATGATTGTGTGTTTGTTTGTTAAAGCTCTTCAGACTGCACATGCAACACTCCTTTTCCATACTAGTAGGCTTTTGATTTTGTGGTAACAGAAATATGAATATTATTGGTTTATTTCAGGAGTTGGTAAAATGAATCTCAACAATGTCAAGGTTCCTAAGATGCCTGGTGGTGGTGCAACTTCTGCTTTGATCAAGCTTGGAGTTATTGCTGGTCTTGGTGTGTATGGAGTTGCCAACAGTCTCTACAATGTTGAGGGTGGGCATCGTGCCATTGTTTTCAACCGTATTGGTGGTGTCAAAAACAAGGTATTCTTGCCTTTTGTTCTTTTGGATCATGATGATGTTTAGGTGCTCTTTTACATTATCAATTAGATTGACTTTTGGTTAGCATCAGTCGCTCCAAAATTATGCCTGTGTTAATTGTAATCCATGTTAAGTTGAGTAACTTATTAGGTGGAACATGAATTAAGGTGCCTTCCACGGCCTATTCTTTTTTTCCGTTTCAATACATGGAAGGATTGCCATAGTATTTCATGGTTTTATTTTGCTCTAAACTCAAATGTTTGTGTTGGATGGTTATGGCCAATCTCAATGTATGAGATTCAACCATGTTTTTTCTCTGTTTCTATGTTTGATGTGTGCCCATATTTGTGTTTTTCTTTTTAATCTCTGTTGAGTGGTTTATGAATAGGTTTATCCAGAAGGGACACACTTCATGATTCCTTGGTTTGAAAGACCAGTCATATATGATGTTCGTGCACGACCCCATCTTGTGGAGAGCACTTTGAGAAGTCGTGACCTCCAGATGGTAAATTTTTCTTTGAATACTTGTTTCCTCCCCTCCCTAAGGACTTAAAGAGAAAAAATAAAGAAATAAAATTAAGGGAAAAGATGGTAAACATTTATAACAATTGCAAAGTAATGAAGGACAACTCTAGTTTTTCGACAATAAGCTCTGATATGGATGCTCTGGCAGCATGAGGGAAATCGTTGTATCATCACAATAGCTCTTACGTGATGGTTGTCGATTAGAGAAACTCCCACCGAAGTTATTGTATTCTTATATACACAATTATTTGTATTTTTACATACATTTCAGAGTTATGTTGTATCCTTGCATATACACAGAGTTGAGATCATGTTTTTAAACAGTTTGTTTCTTTATATTGCACTTGTTTTAAATTGTTTTATATTGAAATGAGTTCAGTTATATTGAGTTGAGTATCCAGAGTCGAGTATCATATCTCTGAGTTGAGTATATAATCTCTGAGTTGAGTATCTTATCCTTGAGTACTTTTGAGTTGAGTAAGTTGAGTAGTTTTGAGTATCTTCAAGTGCTCCTTGAGTTGAGTAAGTTTGAGAAGAGGTAAGTATGTTTCCTTTTATGAAGTTTCAAGCTTATGTTATGCTTTAGAATTCCCCTTACATTCTCGTACATTCCATGTACTGAGCCAATTGGACTGCATCTTCTCATGATACAGACACAGGTATTCAGGATCATCAACAGGAGCTTCGTTAATACATCCAAGAGTTCGAGTTAGCTATGGTGAGCCTCCTTGCTTTCGGAGGATTTCATTTACCTTTCAGTTATATCAATTGTTAGGATGTCGTAGGTCTTGTCCCGACTTCCATCTTTATCAGTTAGAGGCTTCATAGATAGTCAGTATAGTGAGAAGTCTGTATCATTTATTTTATTAAATGTTTTAAAGACTTAAGTTGCCCATTGTATGGCGAGTTGAATATTATTTTTATATTCAAAGTTTTTCTTATTTGAGTTAAAGTTTGAATCAAGTTTTATGAACTTTTATTTCAGTTTTTCGCTTGTAGTCAGCCAGGATGAGGGTTCGCTTGGGGACCAGCAATGGTCTTCGAGTGCTTGCCACGTCCAGGGTGTAGGCTCGCGTCGTGACATTAGGGTTGAGCCGCCCTTGCTTTCAACTGTCCTTGTGGCTTTTTAGTGGCTTTAGGGTTGGCGGAGTTAAATTTATGATTGCTCAAATTGAAGTTTCTATCAACTGAAATCAGATTATCTATAATTTAGCATGAATTGTATCTTGCATCTGCATGGTTATGACATTTTTTACTGAAACCGCAACACTACACGTGGATTCATGCCGCTTCATCTTTCTACATGATCCTTCAAAACTCTCTCTATCTTCTTCTCAGTTTCTCAAAATAATAATGTTGAAATTTCATGGTATTTCTTTGTTTTAAAATTTTAATTTGTTTCCCTTCACTCACTTCATCTTTTCTTTTAGGTAGGTAATTGAACCCACTAAGAATATATATGTTAAAATAAACATATATGACTGGTACAATTAGATACAAACAATATGTTTAGTACTTAATTGAACTAATGATATAAATTTCATAACTCACTATTCCCGTTTGGTTGTTTCTAAGTTTTTTTTATTTAAAGTTTTATGTAATTATCTAAACTGATCTGTTGATTTATTTTTTCAAGGTTTCACTATGTTCAATCTTTTCTACTTTGATAAGTATATAGCTCTTTAGGGTACTGTTGTGTGGCTTCTTTGATTTGTCCATCTCTTTATTAGGTAGTTTTGCTGTTTTTGTGTATAGAATTTTTCATGTTGGTCGTTCATTTTGATAGCTTTTAGTTGTGATAAGTGTTGTAAAAATTAAAAATAAATTCCACAACCATACTAATTTATAGTAATTATATTTCATAAAACCAATTAACAAAATATTCATAGCAATACAAAAAGTTGTAGCAATGTAACATGAGAGATAAACAATTTATCAGACCTCTGATAATAATAATAATATATAAATTACCAACAAAAGGACTAGACGGCCAGAGTTATATAAATTGAAAAATCAACAACTGATGCGCTTTATAAAGGTATGTGAGGCCACTAATCAGAATTTAACGCTACTACACTCTACATCTGCTACTAAAAACAATATACTTCTCCTCTTGCAACAAATGCTTCACATGTATTTTACGAACACGGTGTCGTTTAGCTACAATGGTAGCTGCCCAGACCAAGTGAACTATAACAGTAGATACACAAAACAAGATGATGATGATGATGATGACATGTCCTTTGCCAATACCAGCTTGTGTAAATATATGTGAACATTGTGTCTATATATGCATAAACAATGTTACAGTGAAGAATGTAAACAATCTACTTTATCTTCCAAATTTAAATTACAAACAATTTCAATTTGTACGAGCACATTGGTAAAAATGTTGGGCCCAACATAAATCTAGTTGAAAATACAAGTGATCATTATTTGGGATTTAAAAATAGTTAAAATACATGTCATGATATTATATGATACTTAAAATTATTTAGAGAAAATTTCAAAAATAGCAAACATAATAAAACTTTATAATTATAGTTTCGATAATTGTGTTTCATCACTATAGTTTTTTGTTGTGGAGGCTGCGATTTGTATATTCTGTTTGTTTTTTCGCTTGTGAATATACAAATAGAATAAGTATATCCAAATTAAATTCGTATTTATATATTTAGAAACTTTTTAGAATTCCGTTTGTATATTTCGCTTGTCAGTGTACAAACAAGATAGTTTATTATGAATTTTCATAAATCGTATACAAACAGACAGAAATATACAAATTGCAGCCTCCATAGCAAACAACTATAGCTATGGAGCGCAGTCAAAAGTTTTAAATTTTAAGTATTTGAGAATAGAGATTGTTTTTTATGTAGGAAACATCTTACTAGGATTAAAATGAAGAAAAGGGCAAGATAAAAGATCAACTAAAAGCATATTTCCATGTGAATGTTGAACTTTCTCACAAAAGTAAAAGTAGGAATTGGAAAAGAGAGGAACAACCTTTCTGATAATATTAATCAGTCATGCAGGCAACTTGGCAAAATGTTCTTTCTCCTTGAACTTCTAAATTACGGCCACTCCAAATGGTTAAAACATTTATGATAACCTCATCTTTCACACAATAGTTTGACTATCTTCCTATGCACTACATCTTTCCAATTATGTTTTACATCAACTAGAATGAAAATATTTAGCTACTTGAGTTTGTAGCATTTCTTGTGTCAATCTGGATATAATAATGCCGAAATCAGAATTTTCACTATGGAGTATTAAAATATAAAGAGGTAAATATAAAAAGAAGTCACATAATATCAATATGTAATACATATACATAAAAAATATTTTACCTACGATATAATTTATATATAAAGGAGTGTCGATTAACCTAGTATATATATATAGAGAGAGATATTTTTTCGAACATGTGTTTGAGTTAGTAATTTGACGACTTAGATTTTTATTTTCAAATTAATGTTACAGTTTTCATTAATTACCACTCGCAGGCCGTAGCTTAGTTTTAGCTATAATTATGTGTGTATCTCCTCTCTTCCTCTCTCTTGCGACTCTCTTCTCTTACACATATACAAATTATACATATATACATACGATTATATGACAGATAAACAAATATAATTCGTCTCTCTCCACTCTTTTCCCTCTCTCGCTCACCTCTCTCATCTCTCTCTCAATCTCGCTCCCCTCTCTCCCCCCCTCTAACATGTAACTACGACTCGTAATCAACAAACTAGAGCTATGAAACCTAATTAAGTTTATTTTAGTGGCTATTTGCGTAATTTTTCCAAATTTTAAGAAAACTTGACAAAGGTGAAAACTCATTGGGGGTCCAATTAGTATAATGGGCTTTTTTATAAATTAAAAAAAGGGAAAATTTTCAAAATAGCAATATTTTAGCTTTTAATGGGACTCCTTAGCAATAGTTTCACTATTTATTTAAAATGTCAATAATTTAATTTGTTAAGGATTGAGTTATGTATTTATTTTATTTTGATTAATTTGAAAGAATACAAACAATTAATAACTGAATAGAGAAAATCATGGAACAAAAAATTTCAAAAAAGGTAAAAAAAAATTTAAAATTTAACATCAGTTACGTTTTTGAAAGAGCATATGTTGCCATTTTTCTTTCTAGCGTTTTTTTCTTTGTTCTTAAGAATTTCAAATTTTTTTTTAAAACAGTAGTTTGTATTTTATATCTTATATGAGTGGAAGTGTTGGAAAATTTCTAATACCCTCTATTTTGGATATTTAAATGTTTGAACTTCTTTGAATATGTGTTCACCCGAAATGTATTCGAATACCTAATGATATGTATAACTAATTTAAAATACAAAAAATGTTGGTATTGATTTATGATGAATACAACTCTTTGGCATTCTAGTTCAAGTACAAAAATAAAGGCAGTTGTGTAGTATATACCAAAATATAAATACAAATTAGTTGTAGATCGAAATGATATTGAAAAATACAGTTGCGATGAATACATATATAATACATAGAATAAGTTTATTCAAAATAAATTGTATTTATATTTCAATATCCAATTTTGTTATATTATTATTTCACTTTAAATTTGCAAAAAGTATTTTCTAGCATAGTTTTTATTTGAAATATCAGGTTGTATTTCAATATCATTTTGTATATCAAACGCAGAATGAATACCAATAATTTTGTATTCCCCTTCTTGTGATGTATTCGTCGCACAATTTTATATATTATGTATTCATAAAATGATATTGCTTTAGCCAAATAAAATACAAAATATGTCTTACTAAGTTTGTATTTCAAATATCAGGTTGTATTTCAATATGATTTTGTATTTCAAACGAAAAAATGAATACCAATAAGTTTCCATTTCCCTTCTTATAATGTATTCGTCACAATTCTATAAATTATGTATTCAATCATAATATATAGAATTGTGACGAATACATTATATACCTATTTAAATTACTACAAACTAAAAAAGAAATACAATATTTTAAAATAAAAATACAAATGATGAGTAAAAGAAAAACAATTGACAAACAAAAATTAATATGAATACAATTGTGGTATGAATACAATTTTGTAACCTTCTTATTTGAGTTTGTCTTTCTTCTTCTTCTTCATCTACTATGTTCTTTTTTCCGATTATTTTCCATCAAAACCGAATCTGAATCCGTATTCACTTGTGCATTAGTAACCCTATAAGCAAAATTCGAAATTATTAAATATGAATGTATAAAAAAATCAAACAATATATGATGTATGTGTGCTAATGTAGTTACTACAATCTACTAAATCTCAAATATGAAAACAAAATTTTTGATAATTTGAATTTCGAAATTATCAAAAATTAGAATGTATTAAATATCAAACAAAATAAACATACATATGAATTTCTAGATTCTCCAAAATCTGAAAATTAAAAGAAAATCACAAAAAAAATTGAAAAAATTGAAAATCATAACTATTTGATGAATAACTAAACAAAATCACATAAAAATTGAAAAATTCGACTGGAAATCCGTAATATATAGAATCGGTGATTTAGACATCAAATCAAAGTAAATCAAAATGGATAATGGAAATTACCTCGCCAATCGAGAAATCTGCTTGAATTAATAAATAGATTTCATTTAACAATAAAGAAGATTTCTTGATGAACAACAATTTAGCACCTTGAAGAAAGATAAACTTGAAACGTGAAAGGTGGGGAAGAAACGTGAAAAGTGGGAAAGAAACGTGAATGGAGTTGGAAAAAGGTTAATGTGTATTGGTTTAATTTTTTTTCTTTAAACGGTTATTAATATATAATTTGATCCAATATAGGACTCTTTCCATAAATAAAATTAATTTTAAATACTAAAATCTGAATACATATTATTTTATAAAAATATTGTCATTCTGCCATTTTAAATAAATATTTTAAAGTGTTGTTATTTTAACTAATTATGTTAGATATTGTGATTTAATTGCTAATTTTCCCTTTAAAAAAAGGCCAATTTTCATATTAGAGCCCAATATCAAAGCCCATAAACATTTAAACAATCAACGAAATATAATTAAAATTAAAAAAATATCGAAAACCCCTAAACCCCTTCTCCAAGTTCCCCATAAAATCCCCTTTTTAGTTTCTTCTCTCTTCATTTTCTACCAAAAACCCTAAACTTCTCTGCTTCGTTTTGATCAGCTAAATTCATCTTCAACTTCAAGGTCTATTTGGGTTTAAGTTTTAAGCCGATTTTGGGTAATGACGCTTTTGTGATTTTTTTTTGGTGATTTTTTCCGATTTATTTGGGTTAAACATAGACTATTGAGTATTGGAATGAATTAGATGGAATAGTTTAGCTGATTTCAAGTTTAGTTTGGTATAGTGATGTACTTGATTGATTGATTTTGCTGTTTGAAGCATTTTTTTTGGGTGTTACTTATTGAGTTGAAACTTGGTGAGTTGAAACTTGGTGAAATGTATTTGAGAAGATAACCCCAATTGAGTTGTATCTTTGACCCAATTTGTTGTTCCCAAGTTTAACGGTTATTGTGATTTCGGTTTTTGAAGTTGGATTATATTTTGTGAAATTTGGGATTGATTTGGGATAGTTGAATATTGCGATGATCTAGCTGAGCTGATTTCAAGTGTAATTTGGTACGTTGATGTAGTAGATTTAATTTGCTGTTTGAAGCATAATGCTACTTATTGAGTTGAAACTTCAGTTTTGGTAATTGAAATGTCTCTGACAACTCCATTTGGGTTTTATTTTTTGATACAATTTGTTAATTGAAATGTCTCTGACAACTAAATTGAAGTTTACCTGGACTTTTACATGGTCCAACAATTTCTCAAACACGTCTGTAAACAACTCTAATATTAGAACTCTACAACTATTCAAATTTATTTAAGCTCTAGTTATATGTGACTGGCAAAACTAGATAATCAAACTTGGGATGGAAGAAGAAACAATGTCCGTGAATGTAGATTTATCAGGAGTCTAGACTCTCTAGAGAAAAATTATCTCTTGATCCTTTATCTCAATATGAAACTGACACTCTGAAACAATAGAGTTCATTCCAACAATCTTTGTATGGAAACAAGAAGACATACTGATTCCCAAGTAATTTGTGACATTCATCAGTCATCTTACCCAAGAGTCAGTTGTATGGAAGTTAGTGAGCACTCTTCTGCATTTATTTTACTTAAAGACCGTCTTTGTTTGAAAGATATACAAACACACCACTGGATAAAACAAACAAGAAACCTCAGAATTAACAAGTGGAGCTTAGGTATAAATAGCCATGTCCTATTGGAGAACCATTCAAGTCAATAAGGCAGAAGCAAAAACATTCAGTCACTCCTGCCAATGTTATGTATGCACATAAGAAAATAGAAAGGCTGCATGAAGTAGTAGCATCAAGTCAAACCATTTTACCTTTGAAGTATGGAAACCACTAACATGCGCACATAGATAAGGACTCAACTTCTGACCTCCTCAAGCGCACAACATTTCAGAAACTAATTTCAGCATGCTCACATAAAAAAGAGACCTTTAATCAATAAGACAGTATTAGTTATCTGTAATGTGTTTAAATTTCTAAAGTTCAAGTACAATTGTTTTCTATAATGTGTTTGTGTCCATCTAGTATTGATACTTAGCCTTAATTTTGTGATAATTTATTTGTGTGCATTGAGGGTTGGCTTAGCTTTAAATTAGGTGATAATGTATTTGCTTAGCATAAGTATCAACACTATTTGATCCTATTGATGACAAAATTGATTTTCTTGCAAAATCAATTTGTGTCCATCTAGTGTTGACACTTAGATTTAAATTTAGAAATAATATATTTGTTAAGCATAAGTACCAACACTAGTTAATCCTATTGATCACAAAATTGATTTTCTTGCAAGATCGATTTGTGTCCATCTAGTGTTGATACTAAGCTTTAATTTAGGAATAATGTGTTAGTCAGGCATAAGTACCAACACTAGTTGATCCTATTGATGACAAAATTGATTTTCTTGCAAGATCGATTTGTGTCTATCTAGTGTTGATATTAAGCTTTAATTTCGGAATAATGTGTTTGTTAATCATAAGTACCCAATACTAGTTGATCCTATTGATGACAATTGATTTTCTTGCAAGATCAATTTGTGTCTATCTAGTGTTGACACTTGGCTTTAAAGTTAGAAATAATATATTTGTTAAGCATAAGTACTAACACTAGTTGATCCTATTGTTGACAAAATTGATTTTCTTGCAAGATCGATTTGTGTCCATCTAGTGTTGATACTAAGCTTTAATTTAGGAATAATGTGTTTGTCAGGCATACGTACCAACACTAGTTGATCCTATTGATGACAAAATTGATTTTCTCTGAGAACTTCATTTGGGTTTTATTTTTTGACACAATTTGTTGTTTTGTAAGTTTTAACGGGTTATTGTGATTTTGGGTTTTGAAGTGGGATTATATTGAGTTGCTGAATGAAATAGCTGATCCCATGTTTAATTTGGTACATTGATCTAGTTGATTGATTGATTTTGCTGTTTGATGATCCCATTTTTCTCTGTTTTTCTGTTTTGGTTGAGTTGGTGTTTTGTAGGCTCTATTTGTGTGTACCTTTTGACCGTTTTCTGGTAAACTCTTAAAATGTAAAAGTGATTTACATTGAGTTGAACCTTCAGTTTAGCTAATTGAAAGGTATCTCGAATTCCCAACACACCAGGCCTAAGGCTTTAGTTCAGCGGCACAAGGAATTTGTGGTAGGTGCACTTCACAAGTTTGAAACATTGTTATTGAACCAAGTAAGATATCTTAGTGGACATGTGTGGATCAGTCAGCACATTTTCCAACATATTTTGATGCTAAAACAATGGATTTCTCTATTCTTTTTCTTTACTGAAAAAAGGGATTCCCAGTTATCCATCGAGAAGAAAGAAAAAAACAATGTGTGAATGTTTTAAATAATAGTGTCAAGGGTAAATGAAGAAATAGGTAAAAATCAATTGAATGTAGAATGCTTGGATTTGGAATATTAATGATGCATTACACAATGAGTGCTTTGCTCAGTCCTCTTATTTAGATGATATTAGATCTGCAAAAGAGCTTAAGCTATTTTTTTTGAAAAGAGAGGGTACATGACTTGCAAAAGGTTTGATTGCAATCTCTTAATCTAAAAGGGCTTCAACAGGAAAAAAAAAAAAAGAGAGAGCATCCCTTCTACCTTTATGGGTCGTTTGGTATGAGGGATAAAAATAAATAGTCTTGAAAAAGTAGTCATGGGATTAAATTTTGTGTCTTGTTTGATTGACATGTTTGGGATAATAGTGATGGATAAGTTATCCCATAGACATGTTGGGATAGTTATCCTGGGATAAGTATTACTAGGATAATTAATCTTAATTAATCTTGTGATAACTTGTTCCCAACCAAACGACCCTTAGAGTATATTTTATCACATATTGGAAATCAAAGAGAAAATTCCTTCAGTAAAACGCTTCATCTCTATCTGAATTGTAGCTCTGGAAAGAAAATTCCATGCTGACCAATATGAGTGTGTCTGATTGTTTGTTTGTTTGTTAAAGCTCTTCAGACTGCACATGCAACACTCCTTTTCCATTCTAGTAGGCTTTTCATTTTGCAGTAACAGAAATATGAATATTATTGGTTTATTTCAGGAGCTGGTAAAATGAATCTCAACAATGTCAAGGTTCCTAAGATGCCTGGTGGTGGTGCAACTTCTGCTTTGATCAAGCTTGGAGTTATTGCTGGTCTTGGTGTGTATGGAGTTGCCAACAGTCTCTACAATGTTGAGGGTGGGCATCGCGCCATTGTTTTCAACCGTATTGGTGGTGTCAAAAACAAGGTATTCTTGCCTTTTGTTCTTTTGGATCATGATGATGTTTAGGTGCTCTTTTACATTATCAATTAGATTGACTTTTGGTTAGCATCAGTCGCTCCAAAATTATGCCTGTGTTAATTGT
>NC_064286.1:4567808-4646369 GCF_019186545.1 Solanum stenotomum
AGCTTATTAGGTGGAACATGAATTAAGGTGCCTTCCACGGCCTATTCTTTTTTTCCGTTTCAATACATGGAAGGATTGCCATAGTATTTCATGGTTTTATTTTGCTCTAAACTCAAATGTTTGTGTTGGATGGTTATGGCCAATCTCAATGTATGAGATTCAACCATGTTTTTTCTCTGTTTCTATGTTTGATGTGTGCCCATATTTGTGTTTTTCTTTTTAATCTCTGTTGAGTGGTTTATGAATAGGTTTATCCAGAAGGGACACACTTCATGATTCCTTGGTTTGAAAGACCAGTCATATATGATGTTCGTGCACGACCCCATCTTGTGGAGAGCACTTCGGGAAGTCGTGACCTCCAGATGGTAATTTTTTCTCTGAATACTTGTTTCCTCCCCTCCGTAAGGACTTAAAGAGAGAAAAGAAAGAAATCAAAATAGGGGAAAAGATGGTAAACATTTGTAACAATTGCAAAGTAATGAAGGACAATTTTGGTGATAGATGATGTTCTGATTTTATCCTAGGGACAGAAAGCTTGAATTCTTAGAAGTAGAGGATTTAACAGTCTTTTTTGTTTTTTTTGTTTTTATTACACAGGTAAAAATTGGTCTTAGGGTGCTCACTCGTCCAGTTGCAGACCAACTACCCACAGTTTACCGTAGTCTTGGTGAAAACTATAATGAAAGGGTCCTACCTTCAATTATTCATGAAACTTTGAAGGCCGTGGTTGCCCAATACAATGCTAGCCAGCTCATCACCCAGAGAGAGGTACGTGCAAGAGGCCTGCACCATTGCACTGTTATTATAGGTCCATTGGTGCTAAAGCTTATTGGAAGCTTACGTCTTTTTCTTTGAAGTAAGGAAAGAAATGAACTACAAATCTTCTATTTGCCACAAAGGAACTTGTTGAAATGTTAATAGATACCTTCTCAAAGACCACCGTTAATATATACCATCTCATCGTTTCCTGTCTTCTGTATTTTGTGCAGAATGTTAGCAGAGAAATAAGGAAGATTTTGACAGAAAGGGCAGCCAACTTTAACATTGCTCTTGATGATGTATCCATAACAAGCCTGACATTTGGGAAAGAGTTTACTGCTGCAATTGAAGCAAAACAGGTGGCTGCTCAAGAAGCCGAGAGGGCAAAATTTGTTGTGGAAAAAGCTGAGCAAGATAAACGAAGTGCTGTTATCAGAGCTCAGGTCAATAGAGTTCCCCTCATGACATCTTCTGTTTAATTTAATCTATCGCTCCAGTTTTATCTTTTATCTGCTTCTGTGTTGATGAAGTCTCATGCATAGCTCCCACTTTACTATTGACAAACAAGAATAGTAAACTAAACTACATAAAATCGATTTCAGCTAATAATTTTTTTCCTGTTTTATGTTGTACTGTCATATTTTTGGGGGAAGGGAGGTGGGAGATGAGGGAACATCACGAAGCAGTAGTATTGACTTCCTATTTGTTGTTCTGCAGGGAGAAGCTAAGAGTGCTCAGCTGATTGGTCAAGCTATTGCCAACAATCCAGCATTTATCACTCTCAGGAAGATTGAAGCAGCCAGAGAAATCGCCCAGACTATCTCACACGCAGCAAACAAGGTGTACTTGAGTGCCGATGATCTGTTGCTTAACCTTCAGGACTTCAACTTGGACACTACAAGAAAGTGACTTGGATAGCGCAACTGATTGATGTTTCAACTTTCAATATTTTGTTTTTCCTGCGAGCCTATCGCCCCTTTCATGTTTACATAGTGACTACTTGATAGATGGTTTTCTTAGTTATTTGAACTCTTGAACATGGAAACATTGCATGAGAAACTTGATAGATGGTTTTCTTAGTTATTTGAACTCTTGAACATGGAAACATTGCATGAGAAACAATTGTGAAAGTAAAGACCATTGTCTGATCTGACATGACCAAGCTTTATCAGCTTTATAAATGTATGCAATTAGTATATTGACAGTCATGTAAGATCTGTCAAAAGTCCCTTATTTCTGTTGCTTCTGGGAAAAAAACTAAGACTCTAGCAATAAAGATACAATGAATAGATTTTGACAATCATGTAGCATCTCTGTTTTAATTGTGATTTCAGTTACTACTGCTTGTTTCTTATGCTTAGGTTATCACATTATTGTGTTGTTATGGTATTGTTTTCTTGCATACTATGCAATGCTTCTTCTAGTATTTGTTGTCTTCCTTGCATATGATATTTGATATGAGTTACTTGACCAGGTTTTTTTTTTTTTTTTGAAATATTATCTTTTTACCTTCATGAGGCGGGGGTTAGTTTTGTGTACGCTCTAATTATATAGTTGGTGAATACTCAATATTCACTGATTAAAGGAAGATTAAAAAGAAAGTAATGGAAACTAATGTCTTGTAATTTATTTTTATTTGTTTGTTTGGTTGTTGACTTGGTACGAAGTTTAAAAGTGTAAAGACAATTTAATTTCACCTTATTGGTAAGAGTTCATAAACTAGATAAATTTTCGCCTTAGTGGTAAGAGTTTGATTTCTCATGTAGATTGAGGTAGAAGGGGGTGCGGAATATGTTGGGAGCAAGTACGGAGGAGATAATCACATGAAATGTCACTTATATAATTTATTTATTTTATTTGCTTCTATCACATAAGTTATTTTCTTTATTTCCATTCGTCTCTATTTATATGACACTCTATTTTCAAATCAGATTCAATAAGTGTGACATACTTTATATTTAGTAACAATTTAATTTATAATTCTCATTTTACCTGTACATAAATATCTACTATTTATTTTAGAACGTAAAAAATCTTTTTATTAAATAAAACACTTACCCAATCAAATATCTTTACATAAATAAAAATAAAACTAATACTAGTATTAAATATGAGGAAATTAGAAGAAAAAAATGAAAAAAAAAACAATATTTTTCTCTATCCACACGCACGTCATGCTCTACGTTGTTAGATTAAGGCAAAAGTTATACATTTAAATGTTGAGAAAACAAAGTGTTAATCATTTAGACAACCTTTTAATATTCAAATTTAGACATCGCTTCTAAAAAAAATAGTGAATACCGATCTAAAAATTACCGACTTCAAATAGAAGTCGGTAAGTTCCGACCTCCGGAGGTCGATATTGTTAAAAAGAATAAAAAATAAAAAAACTTTAGAAAACTGACTACAAGGAGTCGGTTTTTATGAAAAATAAAGCGGAAAAATCAAATACCGACCTCCGGAGGTCGAAATTTTTCCCAGAAAAAATAAATTACAATAAAAACTGACCTCTTGATGCCGGTATTAAATAAATCAATAAATAACAATATTTTATTTTTTCTCAATTAAATATAAAAAACAAAAATTGAGAAATATTTTGAATTAATTTTATTTAAATCGTCTTTCGGAGGACGATTTTGTGTAAAATAATAAACAAAAAAAATTATAATACTGACTTCCGGAAGTCGGTAAAATTAAATAGTATGTAATTAAATTAATTTTCATTAAAATATTTATATAGTGACTTCCAGAAAATTAATAAATTAAAATTTTCAATTAACTTTAAATAAATCGTCTTCCGGATGACAACTTTATATAAGTTCAAAAATAAATTAATATAAAATACCGACTTTCTTATGTTAGTATTATTTAATTAACATGACTACTTTTTATTTATCTTACAGTTTAATGTGATTCCGACATCATGAGGTCGGTATTTTTTAGGTGTGTTTAATTTATATGAAAATACTTTAATATATATAGTATTTTATTAATTGAATAGCATTTCCTTAATCTCCCCTTAAATCATTGAAATCATAAACTTTTTTGTTCAATTTGTTTAATTCATAGCCCACTACCTATTCAATTCTATTTCATGTTCAATTATGGCCATTTATTTGCTTATTTCAATTATAGCCTATCTGATTCAATTCAATTCTCAAAAGCCCCATCCTTAACAAGACTACTTTTTATTTATCTTACAATTTAATGTGATTCCGACCTCATGAGGTCGGCATTTTTTATTTAATCTAATTACTTCTAATAAAAGCGACATTCGGAGGTCGATTTGTTTAAAACATTCCTAGTAATCATAATTTTGCTATTGTGCATAATACTAAATTTTCATTTTACGAAATAGACAATAGAACATCGTAAAGTACTATACTAAGCAAGTTCTATCAAGATTTTTACGTTCGATCTTGAATAGATGTCAAGTATAGTGATCATACCGTAGGCAATGGCATGTAAAGGATAATTCATCGGAGTATGAAATATGTTGATTATATACTCGTCGAGTAGTTTAACAAATCAAGTCTTATATATTAATGTTTGAGATATGAAATATACTATCAATTAAAGAAATACCGATATCAATTTTTTAAGGAAATTTATATATTAAATTTGATATTGATAAATTTCTGTTGATTGATAAAATTAAATTTATATAATTAGGAGGTGTGTGTATATATATATATATATATATTTGACCGACTTATTCGATTAAATACGTATTTTTAAAACATATTACGAGTTTTAAAATCTTAATTGATTTTGTCTAAAATTATATATTATAGTATCGTAATTTACAAAATTATCAATTATTATTATTAAATTATTATATTTATCGATAGTTAAACTCGAAATAACTACTTTATTTAAATGTTTTTAAATTTAGGTGTGTTTAATTTATATGAAAATACTTTAATATATGTAGTATTTTATTAATTGAATAGCATTTCCTTAATCTCCCCTTAAATCATTTAAATCATAACCTTTTTGTTCAATTTGTTTAATTCATAGCCCTCTTCCTATTCAATTCTATTTCATGTTCAATTATGGCCATTTATTTGCTTATTTCAATTATAGCCTTCAATACTTTTCAATTATAGCCTACTGATTCAATTCAATTCTCAAAAGCCCCATCCTTAAATCTCAACCTTGATTCTTATCAATTTTAAACCAAAAGAACCAAAACCCTAAGCCATCCTTCTTTCTTCATCTTCCTGTCATCTCCTCCTCCCCTATCTCTCCCTCTCCTCTATTCTCCTAGCAGCTCAGGCGAAGCAGCGAACGGCGCCGGCCAGCGAGCAGCGAGACCCTCGCATCTCCATTCCTCTCCTCTTCGGCGAAGTTCTAGTAATCCAGGTATTTGATTAATCATCATACATACATAACAGTACTTATAATAAAGCTAAATTGAAGTTTACACATGGTCCAACAATTTCTCTGTAAACAACTCTAATATTAGAACTCTAAAACTATTCAAATTTATTTAAGCTCTAGTTATATGTGACTGGCAAAACTAGATAATCAAACTTGGGATGGAAGAAGAAACAATGTCCGTGAATGTAGATTTATTAGGAGTCTAGACTCTCTAGAGAAAAATTATCTCTTGATCCTTTATCTCAATATGAAACTGACACTCTGAAACAATAGAGTTCATTCCAACAATCTTTGTATGGAAACAAGAAGACATACTGATTCCCAAGTAATTTGTGACATTCATCAGTCATCTTACCCAAGAGTCAGTTGTATGGAAGTTAGTGAGCACTCTTCTGCATTTATTTTACGTAAAGACCGTCTTTGTTTGAAAGATATACAAACACACCACTGGATAAAACAAACAAGAAACCTCAGAATTAACAAGTGTAGCTTAGGTATAAATTGCCATGTCCTATTGGAGAACCATTCAAGTCAATAAGTCAGAAGCAAAAACATTCAGTCACTCCTGCCAATGTTATGTATGCACATAAGAAAATAGAAAGGCTGCATGAAGTAGTAGCATCAAGTCAAACCATTTTACCTTTGAAGTATGGAAACCACTAACATGCGCACATAGATAAGGACTCAACTTCTGACCTCCTCGAGCGCACAACATTTCAGAAACTAATTTCAGCATGCTCACATAAAAAAGAGACCTTTAATCAATAAGACAATATTAGTTATCTATAATGTGTTTAAATTTCTAAAGTTTAGGTACAATTGTTTTCTATAATGTGTTTGTGTCCATCTAGTATTGATACTTAGCTTTAATTTTGTGATAATTTATTTGTGTGCATTGAGGGTTGGCTTAGCTTTAAATTAGGTGATAATGTATTTGCTTAGCATAAGTATCAACACTAGTTGATCCTATTGATGACAAAATTGATTTTCTTGCAAAATCAATTTGTGTCCATCTAGTGTTGACACTTAGATTTAAATTTAGAAATAATATATTTGTTAAGCATAAGTACCAACACTAGTTGATTCTATTGATGACAAAATTGATTTTTTTGAAGATCGATTTGTGTCCATCTAGTGTTGATACTAAGCTTTAATTTATGAATAATGTGTTTGTCAGGCATAAGTACCAACACTAGTTGATCCTATTGATGACAAAATTGATTTTCTTGCAAGATCGATTTGTGTCTATCTAGTGTTGATATTAAGCTTTAATTTCGGAATAATGTGTTTGTTAAACGTAAGTACCCAACACTAGTTGATCCTATTGATGACAATTGATTTTCTTGCAAGACCAATTTGTGTCTATCTAGTGTTGACACTTGACTTTAAATTTAGGAATAATATATTTGTTAAGCATAAGTGCCAACACTAGTTGATCTTATTGATGACAAAATTGATTTTCTTGCAAGATCGATTTGTGTCCATCTAGTGTTGATACTAAGCTTTAATTTAGGAATACTGTGTTTGATAAGCATAAGTACCAACACTAGTTGATTCTATTAGTTGGTGGATTTAGTTGTTGGAATTAATTCAAATGTAGTTATAGTTAATGTTTTTTAGTTGTTGAAATAAGTTCAAATAAAGTTTAATTAACCCCTAGCTAGTTTGACTCATTATTTAAAATGATGTGGTTTAGTTGTTGGAATTAAGTCAAAACTAGTTAGAGTTAAAAAGTTGTTTAGTTGTTGAAATAAATTCAAATAAATAATGTGATTTAGTTGGTGGATTTAGTTGTTGGAATTAAGTCAAAACTAGTTAGAGTTAATATTTAGTTTTTTAAATAAGTTTAAATAAACAATGTGGTTTAGTTGGTGGGTTTAATTCAAAACCAGTTAGAATTAAAAAGTTGTTTAAATAATTTCAAATAAATTATAATGTGGTTTAGTTGGTGGATTTAGTTGTTGGAATTAAGTCAAAACTAGTTAGAGTTAAAATTGTTTAGTTGTTTTTAAGTTCAAATAAATAATGTGGTTTAGTTGGTGGAATTAATTCAAAACTAGTTAGAGTTAAAGTTCTTTAGTTGTTTTTAAGTTCAAATAAATAATGTGGTTTAGTTGGTGGAATTAATTCAAAACTAGTTAGAGTTAACAAGTTACCAATTTCAAAAAAAAAAAAATTAATTCAAAACTAGTTAGAGTTAATGTTGTTTGGTTGTTTAAATAAGTTCAAATAAATAATGTGGTTTAGTTGGTAGTTTTAGTTGTTGGAATCAAGTCAAAACTAGTTAGAGTTAAAGTTGTTTAGTTGTTTAAATAAGTTCAAATAAATAATTTGGTTTAGTTGGTGGAATTAATTCAAAACTAGTTAGAGTTAATATTGTTTAGTTGTTTAAACAAGTTCAAATAAATAATGTGGTTTAGTTGGTGGATTTAGGTGGAAACTAGTCAGAGTTAAAAAGTTGTTTAGTTGTTTAAATAAGTTCAAATAAATAATGTGGTTTAGTTGGTAGATTTAGTTGTTGGAATTAAGTAAAAACTAGTTAGAGTTAAAGTTGTTTAGTTGTTGAAATAAATTCAAATAAATAGTGTGGTTTAGTTGGTGGAATTAATTCAAAACTAGTTAGAGTTAATGTTGTTTGGTTGTTTAAATAAGTTCAAAAAAATAATGTGATTTAGTTGGTAGATTTAGTTGTTAGAATTAAGTCAAAACTAGTTAGAGTTAAAGTTGTTTAGTTGTTTGATCGTATTTTAGTTTATTTTGAAGTTGGATGAAGTTTATTTTGAAGAAGATTAATGTATATGTTGAAAAATATTGTGTTGGCAACTCTTTGGGCTGTTTTGGTAGAAATATGCAGGTGGACAACTAAAATTGCAAAAATAAAATAAAATAAAAAATAAACGATACCGACCTCTGGAGGTCGGAATATAAAAAATAAATTAAGTTTTTAAAGATTAAAAATTAATTAATACCGACCTCTGAATGTCGGTATTTTAAAATATAAGAAATAAATATTTTGACATCCAGAAGACGAAAATAATAAAAATAAAAATAAACAAATATATAAAAGTGACCTCAAGAAGTCAGAAAATAAAATAATGAATTTTCCGACTTAAAATTAAAACTGACCTTGAAAGGTCGGTAAATACCGACCTCCAGGGGTCGGTATTGAAAAACGACCAAGCTTTTTCCGACCTAAGCTGGGAAGTCGGTATTTGTAGGTCAGTATTCACTATTTTTTTAGTAGTGCATGATGTTTTTGTTAACCAAGATGTTTGTTTAACTATAACTCAACTTTTTTTTTTGGGGGGGTGGGGGTTTGTTACTGCTATATTAGCAGGAAATTATAATGTAAGAAATGAAAGAAGTAATGTTTAATGTTCTGATGGACTAGTAACCAAAAACAAATTCATAGCTAAATTTTGGCGCCTGTCGAAAGAAAATATGCCATCCATGAATATTACATTACAAAAACTAGATTTTATTAGAAGGAACACGGCCGCCTCTTCTGCCGGTAAAAATGATTTAAATGGTTCTGTTAGGACACAAATCTATTTTGTTAGGGCACAAATCAGTGAGAGACTCATAGCTTCGGTGTTGGGCCCTTTAAATTCCAAAGTTCCAAGGAGAAAGTGCATAATTACTCGTTTTTGCGGTTGTCATGCTATTAGTATCCGTGTTTTCGCCTGTTTTTGCCAAGGTAAAAGTTTAAATATTTTTGATTGAGGTGTATAAAAAAATTGGTTGAACTTTCTCTTAGCGTCTGAATCTTTTCATGTATATTTGCACCTCATTTATGCACGACTAAATGAGGGGAGTGAGTACACTCACTTTGCCACGTCAGTTCTTAGGGTGGTATTTAATCACTTCAAAATTATTAAGAGAATATTTAAATGCCTATATAGTTAAAGTACTAAAGTGAATTTTGTTCTTAAATTTAAGAGGATTTGATGTATTTACTCAATTTTTAATTATAGTTACATAAAATTTCAAAAAAAGAGTACATAATTAGTAAGAAACTATTAAGAAGATTTTAATTATAATTGTAACAATAAATAGAATCTAGTTTTTTTTATATTCTACTTGTGTATTTTGGTTCTTCCAAGTGTGGTTTGGCTTAATACGACGCTTGACACGGTTAACATTCTACATCGCCTTCGGCAGAGCTGGTAGTCTCTTTAGGTATGCTTGTATCTCCTTCATCTTTTGTCTCAGTGCATTTGGTTCTCCTTTAATCTTGCCTCTTGCTCGAATTTATCTTCGGATTCGGATGTATATATTTGTTTCGTATTTGAGCTTCCTTTTTCGAACTGAATTTGGGGATTTTTTTGCTTCTTTGAAGGATTTGTAATTTTGTGGCTTTAGGGCTTAGGGTTGAGCCGCCCTTGCTTTCAACTGTCCTTGTGGCTTTTTAGTGGCTTTAGGGTTGGGGGAGTTAATTTTATGATTGCTAATATACATTGAAAATTATTCTTGTAGCTTTGACGGACAAATTCCACTATAGCACAAGTTTTATTTGTTACACACAACTGGTTTTCTCCTTTTCGTTAGATGGGTGAGAAAGATTTGGAAATTGAGGAAACAAGTCCACCACGTAGAGGAGATGAAACTAAAACACAAGTAGGAAAAGTTAAAAAGAAGAAGAAGGTGAAGGCGGAGAAGCGTGGAGTTTGTCACGTAAGTAGAGTACCGCCTCGTATGGACCACGTGAAACTTCGCCAGGTTCTTTCACAGTTTGGAGAAATTCAGAGAATATATCTTGTACCTGAAGGTTTGTTGAGTTCCTTGTTTATGCTCTTATATCTGATATTGGTTAAACACTTCACTGTGCTCCTCAGCTTAGCTTGGTTGTCTTTACTAATTTGTCTTGCATACAGCTGTTGCTGCTCAAATGAATCGGAAACGGGCAGGTGGATTCCGAGGACAAGCATTTTCAGAAGGGTATGCTCATATTGATGTTTCTATCAACTGAAATCAGATTATCTATTATTTAGCATGGATTGTATCTTGCATCTGCATGATTATGACATTTTTTACCGAAAGTAATTAAACTATCATCTATATCTGTAGGTGGGTTGAGTTTACAAAAAAGAGTGTTGCCAAAAGAGTCGCAAATATGTTGAATGGTCAACAGATGGGTAAAACAACATATTTTCTTAGCAGTGCCTTCCTTTTCTTCTTGATTCTTTTCCAGTTTAAGGAATTATGTTTAGATGTTCAGGCTATTTACATAGCTTTCTAGCTGTTTCTTTTATTTGGTGAATAGGGTGCCATCGTAGCATCTAACAAAAGTTTCTATTTTCTTGTTGAGCTGACTAGTTATTGTGCTTATTACACATTTTTAAGGGACACACCAATTATTCAGATACTAGCCAAAATTTGGCTTCTATTACGAATAGACTATCATTGTTTTGTTGCATTATGTCATTTGTGTCATAACAATGTAATTTGGTTATTCTGATTCAGCTTTCAACTTCTGTTATTCTTATATTTTCAGTGACCTTGAGAGGTTATCGACTTTACTGTCAAATTTCTGTTTGACAGGTGGAAGAAAAAGGTCATCATTCTATTATGACATTTGGAATGTCAAGTACTTGTCTAAAATCAAATGGGATGATGTTACTGATGAAATCGGTATGCTGGTACTTTTTGGTTTATTTGGTAGTGATGCATTTTTCGATCTCCATTCACTTCTTAATTGATGCCTTACAAACATTTTGCAGCACAAAGGCATGCAGTTCGTGAGCAGAAACTAGCTTTGGAGCTTTCTGCTGCTAAGAGGGAGCGTGATTTCTACCTTACACAAGTTGATAAATCTCGTGCTTTAAGTTCTATTGAAGAACGAATGAAGAAGGTCAGTGATACAATTTTTAATTAATTCTTTAGCATGCAAGTAGTTGTTAAGCAGCATGTTTTGATCTCCCCCGATTGACTTTCTTATTTGCCATCTCCTTTTGAGTTTTTATTCTTTAAAAAGTAGTTACAACATGAGACAACTCTAGTTTTTCGTCGATAAGCTCTGATGTGGATTTCTAATACATTGATTGATGTTAGAAGATGACTCTTTAAGCAAAACTAATAAAATATAGATGTTGGTTTGTGTGTAAAATAGGAAGAGTCTCTTTTCCTCATCCCGAATTATTATTACTTGGTAATGTATTATGGCCAGTTTTAGTTTAGGTATTCGACCACTCACTTTATCTTACCTTATATCTTTCGCAATTGAGTAATATAGTATAGATAATACTTTTTAATTGTTCCATCTTTACAGAAGCAAAAGGTGCAACAGGAATCTGGGGTAATTTCTGATTTCCCAAGTGATCAGTTTGCACCAAAGGTGATACGACAATTTCCCCAGAAAAAACCTGTGGCAGATCAAGCTGGGAAACTCAAGCCTAGTCTGTCTAAGGACGTTTTGGCCGGAGTAAGTTCCATTTCCCCCATTCCCTGCTGTGGTGAAAGAGGTAAATAAAAGACTTGCTTATGTTCTGATGGAAACTGCTCTTCATTTTGTACAGGTATTTGGTGGTCAATGACAAGGGCGTACGAGTGCAAACATTTCAGAAATTGTGCTTGCCAGTTTTTTCAACCACATTTGATTTTGTTGCCTTCAAAAACATCTCTGACTGTTATTAGATGTTAAAGTTATAAGTAAACCTCAATCAAAATTTTTATCTTTATTTGCAGTTGATTGTAGATGTCATATTAAATGTGTGTGTAGCCTTGTTTAACTTGTCTAATTTCAAATGGACTAATGTATCTCTCATGGATCAGTGGATGAACCATTAGGACTTTACGATTGTACAGTCTGTGAAACGTATTGAGCTTATCTGTCCTTACCTTGAACCAATATTTGATTAAATACTTAAAACGTGTGACAAAGCTGTGTAATAACCCTCTCAAGGCTACTTATCCCAAAATCGTTCAATGTGTGTGTGAGATTCTGCTGCAGCCATGAAGCTCCTCAGAACCCTCTCTGGTAGATATCACTCTTCTTCCTCATTATATATTATATATACTCACTGCTGTTCCATCACCAAACCATTTATTTGAGGTGTTTTTCTTTTCTTTTTTCTTTCAGGACCCAAAAATCTATTCGTTCGAAGTATAGGGCATCGATACTTTGCGGCCACACCAGAAGAGTACGCCAACAGAAACTATGCCAACAATGAGTCTGAATATACCACTGTTATTAACTCTATTACTGCTCAGAGAAAGTAATTTTCATCTCCAATTGATTTGAGATTAAGGCATTCATACATGATTTTGATTCCAATTATTATAGGAATGAATTAGGAATTTCTTGTTGAGCAATCTGTTTAACCCTATTGAAAGAGGTGGCAAAGTTTTTGTTTCACCTGATTACAATCAATCTAAAGAACAACAAAGGGAAATATCACCATGAAGAGAATTGGGTACCTTCTTGAACATGGGTTTTTTAAGAAATGGCTTACTGGTAAAGGTCCTGAAGATGAGTTGAGGAAATTAGGTCTCTTGGATTGTCTTGGCATCTATGATCATTCACTTGCCATCAAAGTTGGAGTCCATTTTTTCCTATGGTATGTTCTTTTTTTTTTTTTTCCCTTCATTGTGTTGCTTTTACGTTTTTGGTTTCTCACTCGGTGTCCGGAGCCTACATTGGAGCTCCGACTAAGTTCGGATCGCGCTTTGTGGAGCCCATTCGGGGTAGCGCTCCCAATGGGATTTTCTTCATATCCAGGGCTCGAACCCGAAACCTTTGGGTAAGGATGAAACACTCCCACCAGTGCACTATAATCCATGTTACTTTGTTAGATAGAATGACATATAATTCATCGAGAACAACGATAAAAAAAAAAAAAAAATTCATCGAGAACCATACCCGAAAAGCTAGCTATTAAGACGAGAGAGCAAAAAGCTATATAAATCCCTTTTAGTGGACCATAACAAACTACTAAACTCGGTCCTCAACGGTTCCACACTAGGTAGCTTTCACTCTACCATGAGTAGGTAAATTTGTATAAAGATGTTTAGTTAAATAGTGTGTTTAAACACGAATGTATAAATTACGTGGTGTAAATACTTTTAATAGAATGTAATTTTTCCGTAAAATAATGTTGACATTTATCCCATGATCATCAATCACCTACCCCACCAGAATTTTCAACATTTCTAATAGTAGAAAATTCAGTCTCACTAGCATTTTCTTGATTTCTCATACAAAATCAAGCATCACTTTAAAACTCTCAATAATGGAAAAATACAATCTTTTCTGTTCTTCAATGGAGAAAGTGAGTTTCAGAACTAAAGTTCTGAGCAGACACCTAAAACAAGAAACCCCAATACTCAATGTTATACTCCAATCATTGCCATGTCTCAGCTACAATCCACCTGAGCTTTCAGAGCCAGCTGCTGTTTTTTACATTAAAGAGATGAGAAAGCTCATGGATGGTCACAATTTGGAGGAAAGAGACTGGTTTTTTGGTCTGATATTACAGAGCAAAATTTTTAACCCTGTAAAAAGAGGTGGAAAAGTGTTTCTTTCACCTGATTATAGTCAATCTAAGGAACAGCAAAGGCAAATTACCATGAGGAGGATTCAGTACCTTGTTGAACATGGGTTTTCCAAGGATTGGCTGACTGTTAAAGGGCCTGAAGATGAGTTGAGGAAATTGGCTCTCTTGGATTGTCTTTTTATCTATGATCATTCTCTTTCCATCAAGATGGGTGTCCATTTTCTCCTATGGTATGCTTTTTTGTCCATTATGTACCTAGTGCGGCAACACTCGACTACCTACTAACCGTTTATTCTCATTTTCGATTTCCATACCTTAATATTTATTAGTAAGTTGATATTGAGTCATGTCCTATCTAATCAACTCCCTCAATTAGATTTCTGGTATAGCCAACCTGTAACACCTTCTTACCGGCGCATCTACGCACCTCCTCTTCACATGCTCGAATCATTTTAGTTTCGCCTTTCTCATCTTGTTTGCCACAGGGGCCGCTCCCACCTTGTCCCTTATAACTTCATTTCTAATCATATCTCCTGAGTGTGCTCACACATTCATCTGAGTATCCTCATCTCCACTATATTCATCTTTTGGACGTGGACATTCTTGGTTGGCCAATACACTGTCCCGTATAACAATATCGGTACCACCACTCTGTAGAATTTGCCCTTAAGTCTTGCTAGCACATTCTTATCACAGTACTCCGAATGTGAGCATCCATTTTGCCTACCCGCTCCAATACGACGTGTGACATCAACATCAATCTCCCCGTTTTCTTGGATTATGAACCCAAGATACTTGAAGCTCCCTTTCTTGGGTATAATTTGTGCATCGATCTTCACTTCCACCTCCGCTTCATGCGTTGCGTCACTAAACTTGCACTCCAAGTACTCTCTTTTAGTCCTACTTAATCAGAAAACTTTAAGACTCTAGGGTTTGTCTCCAAACTTCTAGCCTATTGTTAACTATACCACGCGTTTCATCAATCAATACTATGTCATGAGCACAAACATTCTTGATTGCTTGATTAACTTGTAACAACCTAAGTAGACATTGAATTTCTATGTACAGACATTCTATGTTATGTTTTCCGACAGACTTCCGGGGTATCTGCATACCAGTGAGCTTTCTTGAAAAGTACATGATTGGACGATTTTTATGTTGGTGGTCAACTATTGCACGTAAAAGATAAATATAGGAATATTATAAGAAGAACCAAAATGGATGATATTTATTGTAGAGACAATCTTGATTGGTTGGTTGTATTTCATAAATTGAATTTCCAGCTTATCAGAATATCATTAAACTTTTTGGTTGATTGATACAGGGGTGGTGCAATCCAGTTTTTCGGTACCAAACGACATCATGATAAATGGTTGAAGGACAGAGGATTACGTGGTTAAAGGTTGCTTCTCGATGACAGAGTTGGGGCATGGAAGTAATGTATGTGAAAGTTGTTTTAAGTATATATTATATAACTTTAGAAAGTAAAATATTGTCCATTGTTTCTGCAATTCTAACTGATATATTTGCAAGTACTGTTCAGGTTCGAGGTATTGAAACAGTCACAACGTATGATTCAAGCACAGGAGAGTTTGTCATAAATACTCCATGTGAATCAGCTCAGAAGTATTGGATTGGGGGTGCAGCTAATGTAACTATACTTCCTCTCGGAAACAAATTTGGCATGTTTATTTGATTGACGTTTTTTGTTTATCAACTTGCTAACTTTTGCTTGAGCCTTAGTCTAAATTGATATCATTTCTCTTGACTGTGTTGTAGCATGCAACACATACCATAGTTTTCTCTCAGCTCATCATTGACGGGGGAAATCAAGGTGTCCATGCTTTTATCGCTCAGATCAGAGATGAAAATGGAGACATTTGTCCAAACATCCGCATAGCTGATTGTGGTCACAAGATTGGCTTAAATGGTGTTGACAATGGCAGAATTTGGTAGAGAAGAGTTGTACTTGAACTTGGCTTCAAGTGTAGTAAATTGTAGTAAAAGTTTATGGCTTCATTTTGGCAGTTAGGAGCTAAGCTCGTTGTGAAATCTCATTTTCCAGGTTTGACAATGTCCGGGTACCCAGAGAAAATTTGTTAAATTCAGTGGCGGATGTTTCTCCAGATGGGAAATATCTTACTGCTATCAAGGATCCTGACCAGGTAAACTTAATTCGTTTAAGGCAATGATTCCCAATTATTTTGTTGTGCTTAATTAATGCAAGTCTTTTCTAAGGAAGCATAATAAGGATAATTTTTATCTATTAGTAGTTCTTTACGGTAGGCCGGGGAAAACAGCCTCTGGTAGAAATGCAAGGTAAGACTGCGTACAATAGGCCCTTGTAGTCGGGCCCTTCCCCAGACCCTGCGCATAGCAGGAGCTTTAGTACCGGGGCTGGCCTTTTTCTAGTGATTCTTTACGATCATAGGAGATTGTTAAAGTTTTGACAGTTTGTCAAGAAACATTGCTGAGGATAATGCTAACTGGATTTTGACGATTTGTTCCTAGAGATTTGCAGCATTTTTATCCCCTTTGACATCTGGCTGTGTGACAATTGCAGCTAGTGCAGTTTACTCTGCAAAGGTATGACAAGCAACAGTTGCTTCTCTACACACGTATTTTATTTACCACTCATAGTATTTTTGTGGCATCTCATTTTTCTGTTCGTGATGCTTTGTCAGATTGGTTTGGCAACTGCGATAAGATACTCGCTGACAAGAAGAGCGTTTTCAGTTACTCCTAATGGACCAGAAGTTCTTATACTTGATTACCCAAGTCATCAACGGCGACTTCTTCCTCACTGAAATGGTCTATATTTTATTCTACCATGCATTCTTTCCTTCGTCCTCTTTGTATTATTATTCTTTATTTATGATTTCCCCCCTTTATTTTGTTTCTTTCAACAGTACTACATCGATAAAATAACCAAAATCTTTTGTTGTTCTCTTTTAAATTGAAGTATGTTTAACCTTTCAAATGTCCATTTTGTCGCTCTGTAATTAACTTTCTGGCTGTAAGTATGTATAGAAACTCTTCTATGCCTGCTAGTTGAAACTTGTTTTTATAATAAATAAGCCTTTTGAGAATGTGTTTCAATTTTTTTCCTTTACTAATTTGTCATGTTTTTCTTGTAGTATGTTCTCAGAGTCACTTACCTCCCACCTCCTCGGGGCCAATTGTTTTCTATTTTCAGCTACTGTACTTCTGCAATGTTACCATCATTTTTTTTCTATTTTCAGCTACTGTACTTCTACAATCTTATCATCATTTGTTAAAACCTACCATGCAGTCTGCCATTTTTTTGTAGTACATATGTAGTTTCTTCTGACTCGGATAAAAATGAAACAGTAACGTTTTCTTCCGTGATTCTTTTTGTAAAAAGAATTTGTAACACTCTCAAGAGCATGCATGGTTCTTTGGGTCGAAAAGTTGATAGGATCATAGATTTTTTGCAGCAGCATTAGGTGAAAAGAGATATTTCATCATCTTGTAGCAATAGGAGTCATGCTGCATTGACCTACTCTACACGGCGCACACGCGTTATTGATGATCTCTTTGCATAGTCACTAGGTAACTTTGTTGTTCGATGGATAAATTGTAATGGCAGGTTAGCAAGGCACTTTTTGGGGAATATGTGGCAGTCAAAAGGAGTAAGAAGCCGTTCAAAGGATTGGGATTAGAACACATGAACACCTCTCGTCCCGTCATACCTTCACAACTTACAAGTTCTACAATGAGGCAAGCCCAGTTCCAGGTAACAAAGCTTTTGTTTCCTTTTTCATTTTAGATGAATCATTTATCAGGTCAGAAGTTCTGATTGCCTTTATTCCAGAATGACATATTCTGCCTACGGGAACGAGACCTGTTGGAACGTTTTGCTGCTGAAGTTTCGCAATTCCAGGCACAGGGAAAAAGCAAGGAATATGCTTTTACTTTGGTAAGCATGCTCTTCATCTTTATTCTTCTCTTATTCAGCTTGTATTGGGTGCTTGCATATAACAAATCAATGTTTCCCCCTCGACAGAATTATCAGCTTGCTGAAGACCTGGGGAGAGCCTTCTCAGACCGAGCAGTTCTCCATACTTTCCTCGATGCAGAGGCATCCGTCACATCTGGCCCCCTTAAGGTACTAACAAATGTCTTTCAGATCATTTTTATAGTTGTTAGACACAACTATTTAACTAAAGAGGGGGTAGGTGCAGTGGACAAAGTCATGAAATGTCTCACTGCCAGGAAATAATCAGAATGCTCGACCTTTATGCGTAATGAGAATGTGAAATAGAGTTTTCTAATGTCGTATCTATAGATAATATCTAAACCGTGTTGTATGTGTTCAACCGTGAATTATCTTGCAGAACGCTTTGGATCTCGTCAGATCGATGTATGTTCTGGTCACCCTAGAAGAGGATGCTGCATTCCTCCGATACGGATACCTGTGGATGGACAATGCTGCTATAGTGAGAAAAGAAGTTGCAAAGCTATGCAGTGAACTAAGGCCACATGCACTTTCCTTGGTCAGTTCCTTTGGCTTACCTGACGCCTTCTTGAGCCCGATAGCTTTCAATTGGGTTGAGGCCAATGCTTCGTCTTCTGAACAAAACTAGCTCGTTGTTCGTAGATTACTAGTTACCACAAGATACTACCTAGATTAAAAAGATATCACAACATGGCTTGTTCCTGCAACTTCTGTGCTTGCCATGAATAACCAATAGTCTATTTGCCGTTGTTCTTTCTCAAAAAATAAGTACATTTCACCTTTTATCTTTAATCATGAAAGGACAGATAGTTTTACTCATAGAAGGTGTTGTTTGATCCTCTGATATGTTATAGATGCTCATTAAGATAGCATGACATTTGAACAGGGACGGAGTTATAGTTCTGCTTACGAGTTTGGTAAAACTCTGTTTGTGTGAACCATGTAAATTGTCCTTTCTAGAATCTAGAACTCATAAGTCATAAACTTAAAATTCTAGCTCCGCTTCCTTGGCCTTGTTAATACCATGGAGCAAAATCAGTGAATTGATGTCTCTGTAGTGATCATTGCAGTACAACAAATACCAGTAAGATAAACTTCATATTTGAAGACATTTTTCAAACTCTCTTTTAACCTCCCCAATCTCGATCTGAGCCAGATCTAGTGCCATATTATTTGTCTAGATTACACTTAATGTTTTTGGAACGCTATTCTTTTTTTGTACTAGCCAACAACAATACAACCCAGTGAAATCGCTAAGTGGGATTCAGGGAGGGTAGAGTGTACGCAAACCTTATCATTATCTTGTGAAGCTAGAAAGATTGTTTTCGAAAGACCCTCGGCTGAAGTGCATCAAATTCAAGTAAAAGAAAATGCATAACAGTTAATAAGAAAAGTGTTGTAAAGTCTACAAGAAAGAAACAATAGCAACAAAATAATATGATAATCGTAACACAATAAACAATATAATGCAAGACGTACAAGGGAACGTCTAGCATTACGACAAGTACTAACAAGCCTAAACCTTCGCAAGGCAACACAACACTTTATCCCTACTAATCTTCTACCCTAATATGCGATCTCCACTCTTTCATATCTAGAGTCATGCCCTTAATAATATGAAGTTACCATGTTGTGTCTAATCATCTCTCTTCAATACTTTTTCAACCTACTTTTACATCTACGATTATGCCTTACAACAACCTCTTGCACCTCCTCACTAGGACATCAACGTAATGCATCCTCTTCACATAACCATACTATCTTAGTCTTGCTCTCCTCATCTAGTCCACCATGGAGGTTACTCCCTCCTTCTCCCACATAACCTCATTCCTAATCTTGTCGCTCTTAGTACGCAAACACATCCATCTCAACATCTTTATATCCGCAACATGCATCTTCTAAAGGTAGCATATCTTCAGAATTGCCAGTAGGGGCAGGTGTAGTGTTGGAGTTATAGGTTCATTCGAGTCCAGAAACCTTAATTCAGATCATGTATATGTGATTAATATTTTTTTTGACTAAATAACTATAAATTTTAAATAATCGATAGAATTTCGAACTCAAACTCACAAAGTTCAAATAAAAGAACAATTAGTCTAATCACATCTCACTTTCAAATTGGTGAGGATGACTATATGAATCCTCTATAGTCATTTTATCTAGTTCTAATCCTCCAATCACAATAAACTTGTGTCTATTGATACAAGGATCGACTATCTAAATCTTCGCTTCTCAAACTAAAAGCAAAACATTTAGAGTTAATATCTTTAATGGTCATTCGGGTTGATGAAATAACATAACAAAATAACGAAAAATGATATCTAGGAATAAATTAAAAGGAGACACAGAAAAAAGAGTATTAATTTTTGAAAAAATATTAATTATTGCACCTGAAAAACTCTGATTTTGGTGCTCCTTTTGGTAGTTGGGGATTTAGTCTGGTAGTTGGATAATTAATTGCATTGTTTTTTAAGTTTTTTTTTTCTTTTTTCATTTGGTGTCTGATAACTGCACTAAAGTCTGAAGCCCAACTATATCTAGATTTGCATTGTGTAGAGTCTTATTCGGGGGGAATGCTTCCTAGTTCCTACTAAAAAAATTTCCATATCCAAGGCTTAAACTCGAATCTTCTGATTAAATGAGGAGCAACCCTATTCACTACATCACATCTTTTGGTGGTTTATTAAGTATTTTGGGTCACATTGAAATGTCATAATGTGTGTATTTAAGGATAGTAAAGTTGGTAGGTGGGTTGGTGTCGCTGATAAGGGTATTAAAGTGTTCTTGGGAAAGTTGATGCACTATAATATGTCAATGATACAGTTCGATTGATTATTAAATTACTGTATATTGTAGAATTTTTTAATTAGTTTAATGTGCATAAATAAATTTGAATTTTTCATAACCATCATGATCATTTCGATTACTCTTCTATAATGGTATGATTTGATAATTTTTCAATAGTTTTTTTCTTCTAATAATCTTATCGAATAGCTAGGCATATTGTTATTATTATTATGTAGTATTTCTCATATAAAATAATAACAAACTTTAATATAATGCAGAAAATGCACGATCCTCTTGAACACGTACAACTAATATGACAAATCTCCCATCCTCTTTCTTTTTTATATAATTAATTGGACCAATGAATATTGAATGTATACGAATCAAATTAGGTGTATATGATTGAAATTAGATGGTTTTATTTTTCAATTTTTCAATTTTTCTGACTTATAAAGGAACTATCCATACTATATATTAATTATATTAAGTAGATTCGTTGAAAACTTGTTTATGTAAACTATGCTTCCTTCCAAAATTACTTGGGATCAATTTGTTCTGTAATTATTGATTTATGATCAGATACAATTAAATTTAATATTTTTGACGGGCTCGATTAGTGTTTAAAAGATTTCATTGGGACTTGCCTCAGGGCTCGTTTTGGAGCGGGGTTCTAGCAAAACGCTCAGAGACTCTAGTGTGAGGCTTAGTTTTGTAAGACTTACACCATAAGCGTTTGACTATATGCTCTAAGCATGCCCAACACCCAATGCTCGGGGCTCGCCTAACATATCTTACATAAATTATGTGTTAAAATCTTTAGTTAACATTGTTGACCCTCATAATTCTTGAATAAATGAATGATACTTAATAATTTTTTAATCTATAGAGATAAGAAGATTGAGAGTAACTCAAATTCAAGTTGTAGTATTGCATCTTTACTATTTGTAACACTGTGAAGGTGATTATAAATTACGTAACATTTATTTTAAAAATACGTAGCGAAATTTTACTTTTTCACTTATTATTGGTCTCATGGTTTGGTCATATGTCTCAAAATTATCATATTTTATTTAGTTATTTGGAAGTAATTGTATTTTATTCATGCAGTGATGGTTTTAGTATAATACTAGTAAGTTTTATTGATTATTTTCTTTTAGGGGATAAATTGTATAGTATGATAGAATTTTTTTTTATAGAAATAATGATTCTTTAATTATTAGAAAGTTAAGATGTTAGATTATTTATACTTGTATATATTTTCATGTTAGAAGTTTTATTTTCTATGAGTTTCTTCTATCGTGTTTGTAATTATTTCAAACTATTGAAGTATTTTTATAATTTTGTGTATTATATTACTATACCCTATACTAAGGGCCCGTTTGGCCATAGATTTCCCAAGTAAAATTTGGGAGAATTTATGGCAAATAGTGTTTGTCCATACAACTTGCCATTATTTGACAAATATTTTTGGCAAATAACCCAAATTTTCAAATACTAGAAAAAAATTAGAATTTGGGCCAAATCTCGTTATTTGGGAGCTTTAATAAATTCAAATTCTACATCAAACTTTTATCTTTTACAAAAACATCCTCTATAGTAGTTGTTTGCGACTTTGCGCTGTATTACATGATTTTTTTACGTGAATATCAAAGCAATGATGGAATATTCAGTGAATATGAAAGTGATGATATGGTTGTTGATGAAAATGACGAACAATTGACTCAGGGTAATAAAGCCAGATTCTTCGTCTACTTCACGATGCATGAAATGATGCTTGTTGCACTCACTCTGAACTACCACATTGCTCCAATGTCATGGACACTACTTGTTATTTTCTGCAACAACGATCTAATTGACTTGTTGTGGAAGTCATGAATCTTGTTACGTCGATGTTTCTATTTTGTTATGTAATACAAACATATGGTTAGTTTTAATAGTTTTTAAAACTTATGGATATAAATTATATTTCTTAAAAAAGTAAAATATGTTTCTCAAATATTATGGTCAAACACATGGTGAAATGTCATACAATTAATATTTGCTAAAAATATTTAGAAATCTATGATCAAACGCTAGCTAAGTAAAATGCCCCGCCTCACGCCCCCGTTTCTTAAAACAGTGAGCTCAACCATGAATGATCCATTCATTAAGTAAGTTTTTTTCTCAATATGAACTAAGTCATTTCTTGCCTTTTCAAGTCAGAAAGACTTACAAAAAATCGCCAGCCGCATTAGTCTTCACACATTGGACATGGACAACTTACCATCAGCATGAGTTGGAGCTTAATTGTTAATAGAAGTCAAATATATCATGATTCATACAATAATATAACACTATCTCAATTATTATTATTATTAGTAGTCAGTGTTTTAAAAGGTAGGAGCGTGAGGCGGGGCGTTTTACTTAGTATAGGGCGAGTCGTAAGCCTCGAGACGTGGGGCGTAAGTCCTATGGATCTTTAAATTTTTAATTTACAACATAGTATAATAACACAAAATTATAAAAATACATCAAAGATTAGAATAATTACAAACATGATAAATGAAACTCATAGAAAATAAAAGTTGTAACATGATTATACAAGTATAAATAATCTGATTAATCTTAACTTTTTAATAATAAGAGAATCATTATTTCTGATTTTTTTTTTCATCATACTATATAATTCACCCCCCTAAAAGAAAATAATCAATAAACGTTACTAGTATTATAATACAAACATCACTCCATCATGAATAAAAATAAAATTACTTTAAAATAGCTAAATAAAATAGGGAAAATGCATAAGTACCCCCCCAGCCTATGCCCAAAATCCCTGAGACACACCTAACCTTTACTAAGGTCCTATTACCCCCCCGAACTTATTTTTTAATTAATTTTTTACCACTTTCGGCTTACGTGGAAATATAAACCAAATAGGTTGAAAACTTTGTTCAACACGCGCCGGGCCCCATTTTTTCAACTTTCTAAAAAGTAGCTTTTACACTTCCCAAAATTTCAAAAAGCTATCCTATTATTTATAATCTACTTTGTTAATATATTTTTAGTTAGTTTATAGATTTCAATGTTTATATATTTTATTTCAAATTTGGGCATGTAAAATTTTGTAAATATTATATATATAATTTTATTTTATTTATAGATAAAAAAAATTATTTATAATCTACTTTGTTAATATATTTTTAGTTAGTTTATAGTTTTCAATGTTTATATATTTTATTTTAAATTTGGGCTTGTAAAATTTTGTAAATATTATATATATAATTTTATTTTATTTATAGATAAAAAAATATTACTTATAATCTACTTTGTGAATATATTTTTAGTTAGTTTATAGCTTTCAATGTTTATATATTTTATTTCAAATTTGGGCTTGTAAAATTTTGTAAATATTATATATATAATTTTATTTTATTTATAGATAGTTACACTTTTCCAACTTTATCATAATTGTAGGATACTTATAAGACTAGAAGGTACTCTCTAATAGTGCATATAATTATTTTGTTTGTTCAAACATGTTTTTATTTGTATGCAACCTCAATTTTTATATCAATTATGTAGAAACTTTAATAGTGAATAATTTCGATCATTATTATTAATAGAACATAAGAAGAATTATTACTCAAAATCTTTACGTTAATAAAAATATAAATTGTTGTAACTATTATTTATAGATGATTAAAAAAATAAAATTGGGAAGAAAATAGTAAGTAAAAATTACACGTTATATTAAATTATCTTTACATTAATAAAAAAAGAAATTGTTGTTAGTATTATTTGTAATATAATTAAACAAAAATAACAATGGGAAGAAAATAATAAGTAAAGATTACACGTTGTATTAAAATAATAAGTATGAAAAATTATGATAAATTTTATAATAGTCATAACAGGAATTTACGCAATAATTACTATATTAGAATACTAGAAAAATTGATAAGTTCCTCGACATCTAATCATTGATTAAAATTTAAATTATTATTTTCTTCTACGAAAGTTTAAGAGATTAAATTAATGTTTTAAAAAATAATATAACAAACTGATTAATTAATTATTTTCAATGATTAATAAGAAAATGTATATAGCAAGTACATGTATTATTATTACATTATTTATATCCACTCTATATTAAATCATTTTTCTATTATAGTTTGACGCAAATTTCAGAATGTAAAGAATGTTTTGGATTCGAAAAATAAATATTCAAAATATACTAACATGTCATTTAATCTTATGATATTTTACATTTCATGTGAAAAAAAATTAAATATTTAATATGAAAAATATTAGTTTATTAATACAACATAAAAGTAATAAAGGACAATATATAAAAATATTTGAAGTATTTGATATTTTATTAAATTAAAATAATTTTAAATTAATATATAGCCGCGCAACGCGCGGGTACGTATACTAGTGAAGAACAATAATAAAGAAGAAGACAATTGAGTTAATATTTATTTTTTCCAAATTTATTTTAACACATGACCAATTTTTATTGGTCAGTGCCGTCTAAAAGCTGCACCCACGCGCTTAACAGAGGTGAAATCACGGACTCAGCCACGTAGGCCGAAAAGTGGTAAACAATTAACTAAAAAATAAGTTCAGGGGGGTAATAGGACCTTAGTAAAGGTTAGGTGTGTCTCAGGGATTTTGGACATAGGCTGGGGGGGTACTTATGCATTTTCCCAATAAAATATGACAACTTTGAGATTTATGACAAAACCATGAAGACCAAGGATAAGTGAAAAAGTAAAATGTTGTTACATATTTTTAAAAGAAATGTTATGTAATGTATAATCACCTTCACAATGTTATCAAATAGTAAAGATGTGATACTACAACTTGTTATTTGAGTTACTCTCAATTTCTTATCTCTATAGATTAAAAAATTGAAGTATCTTTCATTTATTCAAGAATGATGAGGGTCAACAATGCTAACTAAAGATTTTAACGCATAATTTGTTTAAGATCTGTTAAGCGAGTCCCGAGCGTTGGGTGTTGGGCGTGCTTAGGGTGTATAGTCGGACGCTAAGCCCCACACTTGAGTCTCGGGGCGTTTTGCTAGAGTTCCGTCCCAGGGCGAGTCTCGAGGCGAGTCCCAACAGAGTCTTTTAAAACACTGATAGTAGTAATGGTAGAATAGTTTCATTCGTACTAAATATATGGGATATGGTCGATAAAATGATCAGAATGATCCTTATAGGATCAGAATATTTTAATCCTTTATTAACAGGTAAACGAAATAGTTTTTAATCTACAAAAAATATTATTTTAATTTTATATATTTATTACGTAATTTAAATAGTCTATAATGTATAACAGTATAGGAATGGAGTGTACGTTTTTCTGGCATCCCCTAAAACATAATTTTTGTTCTTACAGCAAAGACGCAACATGAATTGTGATTTCAAAGACAAAAACAAACGTTGATTATTGGTACAAGAATTTGTTGGGTTCTGAAGGGTGATTAGGGAGTCATGCGGAAGCTTACAATTGCAAATAATATGATTGATAAATTAGATAACAAAAACTTATACTAAAAACTAATAGTATTATATGAAAACTAATATAAAGAAAAAAATATTAAAATTGTTGAGAGATTAAATCTCCCCATAAACAAAACTCACTAAACGACTACATTGTGGATTCTATTGTTATTTTGTTAGAAGAAACAAACCTATATTTATAGAGTCCTAAAACCTTTCCTACTAGAAAAGAACTAGCTACTCCAAAACCTTTTCCTAAAAGGAAAGAATAAACTAAATATGAAAGAATATTATATTTTCCTTTCAGGAAAAATAAAAACATTTATGGTAATGTTTTGTCTTTTCTTTAAGAAAAATAAATCTTAAATTATGGTAAGAAAATCAGGGCAAAACCCTAACAAATCTCCCCTTTTGGCTGAATTTTCTTGACAAAACTGATATATATGTCTTCTTCATATGCTTGATAATCTTGTTCTTCACAAAATCTTCATGTATCACTGCTGCTTACCATGATTTAAAAATTGATATGGGTTAAAAAATTGGAGCCCTGTGTTAAAAGTTATAAGCAGGGTTGAAAGTGGAGCTCATGCGTTAAAAGTAAAATGCATGAGTTAAAAGTGGAGCTCATGCGTTAAAAGTAAGATGCATGAGTTAAAAGTGGAGCCCCAACATTAAAAATTGCTGGGGTTGAAAATTGGAGCCCATGTATTAAAGCAAAGATGGGTTGAAAATTGATTTTGTTTTTAAGGATGAAGCAGCAGGATATTGTTGAAAATATATTTGACATTTTTTCTCCACATGTAGTAGCAAAAAAAAATCTTCATTATCATCAAATTTGTTGCAAATTGATTTGAAACCACTTGAACCTTTCTTCAATCTTGTTGAACCATTGGATAATTGAACCATGTGCTCTGATACCACTTGTTGGGTTGTGAAGGGGTGATTAGAGCGTCATGCGGAAGCTTGCAATTTGCAAATCATATGGTTGACAAATCAGACGACAAATAAAAACATACTAAAGATATATTATTAATATGGTTTGGTCAAACGACCTACATATTATAAAACTAATATAATATTGAAAAAAAACATAAATATGTTTAGGAGAAAATCTCTCCATAAACAAGACTCTTAATTGACTACATTGTGGATTCTCTTGTGTTTTTGATATGAGAAGAGGGGTGTTCAATTTATAGAGTTCCAAACTTTTCTTCCAAGGAAAGAATAACTCAAATATGGAAGAATATTATATTTTCCTTTTAGGAAAAGTAAAAACATTTATGGTAATGTTTTGTCTTTTCTTTAAGAAATATAAATCTTAAATTATGGTAAGAAAATCAGGGTAAAACCCTAACAGAATTTTCATTAAGGATAGCAAAATTGATTTTTCTTCTTATCAAATAAAAGATTTTGTTATGGCTCAACAGTTTCACTCCCATTTTTTTAATTTTATGTTTTATATATTTTCATATCGTGAATCGAATCGCTAGTTACAATTGATGAAAAAAATAAAGAGTAATTTACAAAAAATGCTATATTTATAAGGTATTTGAAGTTCAATAGCTATAAATATGTTATTTATCAAAAATGACTATAATTTATGTCTATTTCTCGCTGTATCTTTGTATATGTTTTTTATTTTTATTTTTATACATTGATACAATTTTAATTACAATGAACTAAATAAGACATTTTCTGTTATCATAATGGACTGATCCTTATACTACGTCCATAAAACTCTCAAAGTTTCCTTATTAAATCAACAACTAATAATTACCTATTGAAGGCATATCCGAATGGACTCTATTCCTTTTAACGAAAATTGGGACACATTGTACTTTATTCTCCAGTTATATAATTTAAAATACTTGTATACATAGATACTTATATTGTTATATAAATACAAGTTGAACTAGTAATTTGTGAATATAAGTATATTTGGATATATAAGTATTCTATTCAATTTGGAAGGTTGATTAGGATATACAAGTATAATTAGATATATTAATATTATATTTTTATAAACAAATACTCGAGTTAACACTAAGCCTCAGTATTACATGAAAAAATTGACTAAAAAGACATTGATGTTTGTTGTTTTTTTCAAATTTTTGTACAACTGAATACTTGTACACTTTGATACCTACATGCACGTTGTATTATTTTTCATTTTACTTGTTTCTGAATTGTCCAATGTATCCACATTTTGTTTAACAACAATGTATTCATATGTATACTATGTTAGTATATTAATTTTTTGTTTAACAACAATGTATCCATTTTTCAAATTATTGTGTTCATATGATAAATTGTTATATTTAATTTACCTTGTTTGATAGAGTAATACATTATGTTTTTACAAGTACTTGTATCCTCAATATATTAATACTTTAAGTTTATACAAATTACAAATATTGCTCCTAGAATCATGCAAAAGGATTTTGAATTGAATGGAATTTGGGGGGAAATATAGAAAATATGTGTTTTATATATAGAGATCGATATTGATCAAAGAGAAAATATTGATGAGGGTAACTTGGGTAACTGATCACCAAAAAGTGTGCTTAGACATAATTAATTAGGCATGTAATATTAACCTTCCTATTTAATTTATTTATATTAAAGTAATAAAATAATTACTTTTTTTGTACACTAAAAACTACAATTATTATTTGATATATAAACAATGGATCCGGCTCCTCTCCATTTCTCTTCTCTCCATTTTCCCCAAGTTCTAGCTTGGATTGGAGACACATGTCATAGTTTAAAGGGATAAGAGTCTGAAAAATACCCCAACTTTGGTTAGATTTGATGTTGCAATACTAAACTTTCATGAGGACCTATTACCTCCCTAGACTATTTAATATCGTATTTTTTACCCTCTGAACTATTTAATAGTGTATTTTAAAGGTATATATGTGTCCACGTGGACACATTACTATTTATAATTTTGCATTATTTTTTATGTCCACGTGGGCAAATATATATGTTTAAAATATGGTATTAAATAATCTAGGGAGGTAATAGGTCCTCATGAAAGTTTAGTATCGCAACAGCAAATTCGACCAAAGTTGAGGTATTTTTCAGGCCCTTATCCCTAGTTTAAAATTAATGGTTGAGATCTAATTGATTAAAGTAAAGTCCTAACCATAGTTATTTACTTCCATATATTTGCTTCTTGAATATATTTGCAATCCAACAATCCTAGATTTACATTATATTTTTTCTAAATATATTTAAAAGAATTTCTTTTCTTAATTACTTGAGTAATTTTTTTGCTGATTTTTACTTTTTTCCCTAACGTTTGCCATTCTCAAATAATATTTTTCAAATAAAAAATTGTGACCTAACATTTTTTTTTTCTAATTTTAGGAGTAATATAAATTTTGTCACTCAACTTTAAATTCGTTCTTACTCTATAAATGGAGTCCATATTGTTCTTTAGACATTGTAGCTCTTAATACCCTATTAGAATAATAAAAACGTTTTAACTTTATTATAATTTTTTTTTAAAAAATAAAAATATTTAGTAAAAGTTATATATATATATATATATATATGCAGGGCAGTAAAGAATTTTTCTAAATATATTTGGGAAAAATATAATGGTTTGCAAAAATATTTAAGAAGCAAATATATGAAAGTAAATAACTATGGTTAGAACTTTACTTTAATCAATTAGATCTCAACCATTAATTTTAAATTATGATATGTGTCTCCAATTCAAGCTAAAACTTGAGGAAAATGGAGAGAAGAGAATGAAGAGGAGCCGGATCCATAAACAATTACAATAATCATTTTTTATACATTAAAAATCATTTTGGTACATAGTATACACAACAACAGACTAAAATAATCTTACCCCCATTAAATATTATTTTAGTCATTTTCTCAGATATGGTCCATGCATATTTTTTCATTCACATGAGATCCAAATTGAATAAGCATCAAGATATTCGAGAATAAAAAAAAAAAAAAAAAAAAAAAAAAGGCACTACATATAACATATTTGATTATGTAAAAATCTCATTTCCAAATATTATAAGAACATTGTGATGTCATTTGTGACGTTTGGTATTTTTTAAAAATATTTTTCATATTTTTATTTTTATTCTATTTAGAATAACATATTAAAAAGGTAATTTAACTTTAAACTTTCGCTTAACCCTTCATGAGATGCCAATTAGAGATGTGACGGATTACTAGAAAAATAAGCAATCTTTTATTAAAGGACAGTCCGATTATAAAACATCACACACTATCAAAATATGGGGAAGGATCGCACCTTAACAAATATGATGTACTCCATCTACTCTAATGTAAGTGTAGACATTAAAATTTTGTGGGACCCTACAAGATGTGTTCAATTTAAATTTGGACTCTAGAAGGTGTGTTCAGTTTCAATTAGAATTCTTAGAAGCTACTCAATCCTAAACCCTAGTTCATGCCTATATAAATGATACTATAAGTCTTAAAACACATATCAAAATATCTCATAAATCTTGGGTATTTTCTAAAGATCAAAATCTCGAATATTCCACAAAAGTCATGGAATATTCATTTAGAGGTCAAATCTAAATCATCCTAATTCGAAAATACATCACTAATGTCCCTTGAATCATGGATAAATCTTAGGGGAGTGGAATCAACGGAGGAACAAAATTGTACCCGCACTATTATCAATAAAATATTCACGTTTCTTCAGTTTTATTTGTGTGGTTGATTTATTTTCCATGTATTTAATATTTGTTGCAAACAAATTGGCACGCCCAGTGGGACCAAATCTGCTCTTCATCTTTTCTCTCATAAGTCAAATCTGAAAATCTGAAGTTGCAAAGGTGGAAGAATGAGTACTTCAAGCCTCGTCTTTGAGTTTCATCGAGTCTATACTTCTACAATCCTTGTAGTAGCGGGCATTTGTAGACATTGAAATTTTGTAGGACTTTACAAGACGTGTTCAATTTGAATTTAGACTCTAGAAGGTGTGTTCAGTTTCAATTAGAATTCTTGGATGCTACTCAACCCTAAACCTTAGTCCATGCCTATATAAAGTGTACTATATTCCCTTAAAAGGCATCTCAAAATGTCCCATAAATCTTGGGTATTTTCTAAAGATCAAAATCTCAAATATTCCACAAAAGTCATGAAATATTCATATAGAGGTCAAATATAAATCATCCTACTTCGAGAAAGCCATTAACGATCCTCGAATCATAAATGATTGATTGATTTTTTAAACTAATAATTTCTTTTTTATTTCTATCCATTCGTTTTTTTATTTTTTAAAAAGGCACGTGTCTTTACTTGTAAAGGCACTATCATTTTCATGAAAACACGCTAGGTTTATTTATGGCGAGATGGTCTGGTGGACCCTTATACTTGTATCAATTTGTATTCTGAATCCTTCTACTTACACCTTTGTCATCTGGACCCTTAAACTCAATAAAACACAATTTAACAAACCCCTCTGACCGTTGACCAGGCTTATGTGGCAGTAAGATGTCTGAGTTGGCAAAAGTGTGTAACTACACGCCTATTAAGGCGAGTGAGGAACATTTTTACTTAAAAAATATTTAAAATTATAAAAAAATAATTTTTTAAAACCATTAATTAAAAAACTCCTTCTTTTTCACCCATTACACCTCATTTTCAGCCATATTCATCCCTTGCCCAACCCTTTTTTTTCTTTTTTTCCAAAATCTATTTTTCAGCTAGATCTGGTGTGTTGGTTGTTGGTTTTGTGAGGTTGGAGAAGGAAAGGAAAATGGTCGTGACGTGTAGCGGAGATGAAGGCAGGTAAAGGAAGGAATATGAGTGGTTTCGCCGGCAACAATGACGATGGCGGCGATGGTTTGGGCCATGAAACAATGGGAAGGGGAGAAACTATAATGGGTAGATTTCGACGAGTTTCACGGCATAGGTTGGTGTGAAATTGTATTTGTAAGCAATTTGGGGTGTGAGGATTACGAAAAGATTGGCCAGATCTGGTTTTGCGGTGGTCTAGGTTGTTGTTACTGTGGAGATTGGAGGAGGAAAGAAAAATAGTGATGGTGTGCGGCGGAGATTAAGATGGGTGAGGGAGAAAGTATATGTGATTTCGCCGGCAAAAATGGCGATGACGCCGACGATGTTTGGTCGTGAAATGGGGAGAATTAGAAATGCTAATAATAAATTAAAATGTTATTATTTTACATTTTATTAAATAATTTTGGTTAATAATTTTAAAAAATAGTTATGAAATAATTATGATGTGGCATTAATATATCTGACGTGGATATGACATGTCAATTATATAAAGGAGAGTGAGCTACACACATGGTTGGAGGGGCTTAAAAGTCTCACTTTAATTGAGTTTAAGAGTCCAGATGACAAATGTGTAAGTAGAAGGGTTTAGAATACAAACTGATACAAGTATAAGGGTTCACCAGACCATTTCACCTTTATTTATTGGGCAAATTACAGAAATTACATACTTTTAAGGTAAAATTACAATCTATCCCTTAAAAGTTTATAATTACAGAAATTCCTCAAACGGATACAATAATATAAGCGCTGATACATTAATCTGATGCGCGAGATACACTAATCGTTAAGTAAGATACATTTCATTTTATACCTGATACACTAATCTGATGTACATTTTATACATGATACACTAATCTGATGTGCGAGATACACTAATCTGATGAGCGAGATACACTAATCTGATGTGCGAGATACACTAATCTGATGAGCGAGATACACTAATCTGATGCGCGAGATATACTAATCTGATGCGCAAATTAAATGAGGGATTTTAGAGATTTGTAAAACTTATAGAGGATAATGGTAATAAGTAAACTAAAATGTGGAATTTCTATAATTTTTCCTTATTTATTTGTTGGTTATAATTTCTTACATAAATTTGTAAAATGTCGTGACATAATTAAATTTCTTAAATATTCCTTTATAATTGTTATAATTTTTCATTTAAACTTTTCAATCGAGGATATTTCTACGAGACACTTAAATTACTATCGCATCATAACTATTTGGACACTAAAAACTCAATCCCAAAAACAAATTCAATCCTGATTATATCTAGACGAGGATATTGAAAGAAACAAAAAGTATTATTGGTCATGGGCTCATGGCCCATGTATCTTTTAACTAAGGAACATACAAAAGTATGCACATCAAATGAGAAGATGAGGTGGAGTAGCATGGGTGGGGTAGGGGTAGAGGGTGTTTGTTTTTCTTTTTTTATTTTATTTTATTTTATTTTAAGTTTGGTGGTTGATAATAGTATTAGAGTCCAATTAAAATAAATTCATGCCATGTAGAGCCTCATTCGAAAGGTAATACTCCCTATTAATGAATTGGGAAGTGCTAAATGACCAAAAAATTTGGCCAGAAAATTTAAAAAACTATAATATTTTTTTTATTTGAAAACAAACTGATCTTTTTTCCATTTTTTAGTTAAAAAGTATTAAAGTTAAAAGGATAAAAACATTTAAAAAGGTAAAATAACATAGATAAGATATTATTCTAGCCAAATTTTCTGGTCAAAAAGATTTTTTCTAATAAATTTTTCATATTCAGAATTCAAACCCAAGATTTCTAATTAAATGAGGAGCAACCTTATCTATTGTGTCATATCTTTTGATAGTGAGTGTATGTCTTTCAATTTCGCTTTGGATTTAGATTCAAAGTTTTTGTAATTTTTATTATGAACCAATCTTTTTTTTCTTTTTTGAATTCTTCTAAATTAATAACTTCATACAAATCGGAATAGTTCCTATACTATAACATTAGTATGAAAGTGAATCGTTCGGAAATGCTTTTTTTTCTTCTTTCGATTTCTTGTTAAAAAGGAACAATTGAAAAGGATAATCATGCTCTGGGAAGACAATCCAAACCTCAAGACTATAGAATAGACAATACGTTTTACCCTTCAGTATAGAATTTTTTAGTAAAAATTCGATTATAGTAGGACCTTAATGTGGATATATATATATCAATTACTGATAGAAAGGAAAAACAAACTCATTAACAAGATGATTTATAACTCCATATCTGTAATATTTTTCAGAGAAAAAAAATTCTTAAACTTCATACCAATCGAACCTGGTATAAAATAATCCAAAGTACCACTTGCTTGGACTTTCAAATAATAATTTTACAAATTAAAGCAGCATCGTGTATCTCGTGATAACCTGACTATCCCACTATTTATTTATTTCTTTGTCTACAATTAATTATTCCATACTTCACTCTATATAAATTGATCAAAGTCTATAAAGAAATTGCATATCAATCAAAAAGCAAAAAAAGTTGAATATTATTCTACAAAGTTATAACAATTTTATTAAAATGGTTGTGCCAATTGTAGGTGAGCATGAGACTGAAATTCTTCATGCTCAAACTCACATATGGAACCATATTTTTAGTTTCATAAATTCCATGTCACTCAAATCAGCTATTCAATTAAACATCCCAGACATAATTCACAAACATGGCAAACCTATGACACTTGATGAATTAGCTAATGCCCTATCACTCAACAAGTCCAAGATCACTCACCTTCGACGTCTCATGCGAATTTTAATCCACTCAGGTTTTTTCCTTAAGTCCGCGATGATCCCCTTAGAAGAGGGATCATCAGGATCAGGATCAGGATTAGGATCAGGAGAAGGGGAGGGCTATGTCCTGGCCCCTCCAGCTCGTCTTTTATTGAAAGACGAGCCATTAACAGTTACACCTTTTTTACTAGCAATGTTGGATCCAATTTTGGTTAAGCCATGGCATCATGTAAGTGAGTGGTTTAGTAGTGATGAGCCAACACCTTTTGAGGTTGCACATGGGAGAACATTTTGGGATTATGCTGGACATGAACAAAGGTTAAATCATTTTTTTAATGATGCAATGGCTAGTGATGCTAAGCTGGTTATGAGTGTTGTAATGAAATATTCTAAAGATGTTTTTGAAGGATTAAATTCTATTGTTGATGTTGGTGGTGGTACTGGGACTGTGGCTAAAACAATTGCTAAAAATTTTCCTAATTTGCAATGTACTGTGTTTGATTTACCTCATGTGGTTGAAGGACTTGATGGAAGTGACAACTTGTCATATGTTGGTGGAGATTTCTTTGTGTCCATTCCTCCTGCTGATGCTCTTCTACTCAAGGTAATTTGACTACTTTTTTTCCGATTTAAGCTATATATATCGGTGATACAGTCAAATCTCTTTATAATACGATAATGTTGTTTAGATAGTTTTGGCTGCTATGTAGATCTTACAAAGTTACAATATAACATAACAAGAAAAAATGGTTTTACAAGAAAAAGATCTCTTTATAACGGCACCATTGTTCGGATTGTTAATTTTTTATTGTTCTAGTGAAATGTTATTATTAAAGAGAACATACAATATAATGTAACGTGAAAAATTGGTTTTACAAAAAAAATCTATTTATAACGGCACGGCACCATTGTCGGGATTGTTAATTTTGAATGTTATAGTGTGAAAAATCAGTTTCATAGAAGAAGATCACTTTATAATGATATCATTATTCAGATTATTTTTTAGTAGTATAATAAAATGTTATTATAGAAAACATATAATATAATATAAGATAGTAGGAAAGATCAACTCCACAGGAAAAGATCTCTTTATAATGATGCTATTGTTATAACTATACAATAATAATATCAATGATTAACATACTGGTTAAACTACACTAATAATTATGCAAAAGAATCTTTGAACCTAGGTACTATTTTTGTGCCAAATATTACTTTAGTTGAAAAGTTGAGTCATCCTTCTATTGACGAGTGGGATTTGCTCGGATAGTAAGCACCCTTCACTTTCAATCCGAAGGTTGCGAATTCGAGTCATCAAGGGAGCAAAAGGGATGGAAGTCCTAGAGAGGGTTAAAATTTATTTTTTTAAAAAAAGCATCCTTCTATTATTTTCTTTTAAAATAAGAGATTAAAGAATGAGTAAGTCTACGTCATGTATCAATCACAATATTCTTTTTTATATAAATAAAGTAATTTCTTCTTATGTCTTACGCATACTGACAATAGTACATATCATATATTCTTTAAAAATATTTCTCATTGAGATGAAGTATAGTCATTTGAAATTTAAAATTCATCAATTCAATTAATCCAAATTCATATCATATCATGTAAGATCCAATTAAAAGGAAGACACTTCTTATTAAGGGGTTTCTTCACTCAAGCTCTTAATACCTAGTGTGACCCTTCATTGAAAGCGTATGTATATGCTCAAATATATATATATATATATATATATGAGCTTTTTTAACGAAATTTCTATCTTTGTTGTACATTTGAAACTCTAGTTAAGTATTAAGAATCTCATCGATTTGTCCTGACTGACATTTTACCAGTATAATCTTGAATACTAACTTTTTGTGATATGAATTATTCGCAGTGGATATTACATGATTGGAGTGACGAAGAAAGTGTGAAAATATTGAAGAAATGCAAAGAAGCAATACCAAGCAAGGAAAAAGGTGGAAAAGTGATAATTATTGACATGATGGTTGATAATAAAATTGGAGATGATGAATCAATTGAAACTCAAATTTTCTTTGATATGTTAATGATGGTTTTAGTTACGGGAAGAGAAAGATCTGAAAGAGGATGGGCTAAAATCTTCTTTGAGGCTGGATTTAGTGACTATAAAGTTACTCCAATTCTTGGATTAAGGTCACTAATTGAGGTTTATCCTTAATTAATTTGAGTTTATGATAATTAATTGATCCTCATGAGTGTGTAATTTTATCATGGTGTGTCATGTAATTGATATAAATAATGAGGGTTATGTGTTGATTGATGTACTTTTTTATTTTCTTTAATGGAAATTGAACTACTACTTTGATAGATGAATCTTGATTTCTTTAATTTCTTATATATTGCTTGCTTCTTTTTTAAGATACAATAACTGAGACATATTTTTTTATTGAGATTGATGTGCATAATTAAAAGATGTTGTTGAAGAGAAATATATCTAATCGGTGAGGGATGAAATTTCTGAACTTTTTATAAAATTCGAGCAATCTTTCTTCCTTTGAGCTAATTTTTAGAGTGTGAGTTGGATCCAAAATTCAATTTGACTTAGTATTGGAATCAGACTCATTTGATGTTGGCCACTTAAGCAATTGAGGGGTGGGGGGAGGAAATACACCGGATCATGGAGTGCAGAAAATGGTCTGGACGCGAGGAGAGTGTTGAAGAAAAATGTACCACATCAGCGAGGGATGAGATCTGTGGATTCCTTATAATACTCAGGCAATCCTTCTTTCTTTAATTTGTGATATCTTTTGAGGTGTGAGTTAGACATATGATCTAATTTGATAAATATGGTATTTTTTTTATTAACTTATATAAATGACATTGTTCAAGTGCTTAATTCAACTCTAGCAAATTGATTATGTAACTTTGGGAGAAACAGACTAGAAAGGCAAGTCGGAATTTGATACTAGTAGATTCCAAAATTCTATATCAAATTGTCTTTTTCTCATCCTTACGCTTCATAAAATCCACCTCCACCACTTTCATCCTCATAATATTTACCTAAATTATATATAAATATATTTATAGTAATATTTTCTGCTTACTAATCAAAACTTCCTTCGTATCAATTGTTTACTAGCAAAAGAAGCCAAAGAAACAACTTTTTGATAGCTAAAATTTTTACAATTTCTCCAATGTTTACCAATAATGTTATTGGTAAACATCCTAATAAGTAATAATTATGTTTGATCGTCAAGGAATGTAATATAATATTAATATTTTAAACACAAATAACAGACAATTACTTTTAGAAATGCCTAGCTTGTTCTTTGAATTCACCAATATTTCCACGTAAATAGAGATAAATATTTATTTATTCATCTATATATTTATACTTGATGAAAATAAATGCAATGATTAAATCATGTTTTACAATTTACATGGTAAAACAGTTATTTTCAAGCTGAGATAATCATAGTTGACATAAAGATTAATTAACACGATTTGGCAAATCTCTAATTATCAATTTTATAATATGATCTCGTTATCAATAATGGATGTTACACCTACCATTGCGGATTTAATACAAAATAATAATATTTGATTATTGCCGAGGTGAGCAAGAAATCGACAAGATCATTGATTATTCTAATTTTTTAATTATATGATATTCGGAATAATCTAAATCATGTGTGATGTGTGTATGACTCATTTAAGGTTGACGCGATAGCTATCAGAGTTTGTCCATTTCAATGTTCGAATTTGAGACCTCTAATTAAAAATGCTAACACAAAAAATAGAGACGAAAATGGAAAGAAAGTTTTGGAGCGTAAGTAAATTAATTATTCTTTAAAAGATATTGCTATATATCTTTTTGGGGATGCATATAAATTTCTTCAAAATTTATCAAAGCCAAATGCTATAGTTGAAAAGTCACTTTCATAGATGACAAATATATATATTATAGAGATTTTTTTTTTCCGAATATGTGTTCGAGTTCGTAATTGAAGACTTAGATTTTCATTTTTAAATTAATGTTATAGTTTTCATTAATTACCACTCGCAACTTAATTTTAGCTATAATTATGTGTGCCTCTCTCTTCTCTTCCTCCCTCTCATGTCTCTCTTCTCTTATACATATACAAATACAAATCATACATATACGTATACGATTATATGACAAATATACAAATATAATTCGTTTCTCTCCACTCTTTGCCCTATCTTGCTCGCCTTTGTCCTCCCTCTCTCAATATCTCTCACCTCTCTCCTCCCTCTAACATGTATCTACGAATCTTAATTAGCAAACTATAACTATGAAACATAATTAAGTTTATTTTAGTAGAAATTTTCTCAAATTTTATGAAAACTTGACAAAGGTGAAAACTGATTATGGGTCCAATTAGTAAAATGGACTTTTCTAAAAAAGGCCAATTTTCAGATTAGAGCCCAATATCAAAATTCAAAGCCCACAAACATTTAAATAATTAACGAAATATAATTTTTAAAAAAGAATATTAAAAATATATCGAAAAACCCTAAACCCCTTCTCCAAGTTCCCCATAAAATCCCCTTTTTAGTTTCTTCTCTCTTCATTTTCTACCAAAAACCCTAAACTTCTCTGCTTCGTTTCAATCAGGTAAATTCATCTTCTTCTGAAAAGTCTATTTGGGTTTAAGTTTTTAGCCGATTTCGGGTAATGATTTTTTTTCGATTCTTTTTTCGTTAAACATAGATTATTGAGTATTGGAATGTATTAGATGGAATAGGTTAGCTGATTTCAAGTTTAGTTTGGTATAGTGATGTAGTTAATTGATTGATTTTTCTGTTTGAAGCATTTTTTTTTTGGGTGTTATTTATTGAGTTGAAACTTGGTGAAATGTATTTGAGAAGAGAACCCCATTTGAGTTGTATGTTTGACCCAATTTGTTGTTCTTTAAGTTTTATGGGTTATTATGATTTCGTGTTTTGAAGTGGGATTATATTTTGTGAAATTTGAGATTGATTTGGGATAGTTGAGTATTGCGATGATCTAGCTGAGCTGATTTCAAGTTTAATCTGGTACAGTGACGTAGTTGATTGATTTTGTTTTTGAAGCATAGTGTTACTTATTGAGTTGAAACTTCAATTTTGTTAATTGAAATGTCTCTGAGAACTCCATTTGGGTTTTATTTTTTGACACAATTTGTTTTTCTTTAAGTTTTAACGGGTTATTGTGATATCGGGTTTTGAAGTGGGATTATATTGAGTTGCTTAATGAAATAGTTGATCCCATGTTTAATTTGGTACATTGATCTAGTTGATTGATTGATTTTGCTAATCCCATTTTTCTCTGTTTTTCTGTTTTGGTTGAGTTGGTGTTTGTATGCTCTATTTATGTGTACCTTTTGACAGTTTTCTAGTGAATATTTAAAATGTATAAGTGATTTACATTAAGTTGAATCTTCAGTTTGGCTAATTGAAATGTATCTAGAATTCGCAACACACCACGCCTAAGGCTTTAATTCAACGCAAGGAATTTGTGGTAGGTGCATTTCACAAGTTTGAAACTTAGTTGTTGAACCAAGTATGATATCTTAGTGGACATCTGTGGATCAGTCAGCACATTTTCCAACATGTTTTGATGCTAAAACAATAGATTTCTCTGTTTTGTTTCTTTTCTGAAAAAAGGAATTCCCAGTTTTATCCATCGAGGAGAAAGAAAAAAACAATGTGTTAAAGTTTTAAATAATAGTGCCAAGTGCAAATGAAGATGTAGAATGCTGGGATATGAAATAGTAATGATGTATTACACAATGAGTGCTTTGCTCAGTCCTCTTATTTAGATGATATTAGATTTGTGAAAGAGCTTAAGCTTATTTTTTTTTAGAAAAGAGAGAGCATCCCTTAATGCTAAAAGGGCTTCAACAGAAAAAAAGAGCATCCCTTCTACCTTTAGGGTATATTTTCTCACATATTGGAATTCAAAGAGAAAATTCTTTAAGGAAAACGCTTAAGCTCTATCTGAATTGTAGCTCTGGGAAGAAAATTTCATGCTGACCAATATGAATGTGTCTGATTGTGTGTTTGTTTGTTAAAGCTCTTCCGACTGCACATGGAACACTCTTTTTCTGTACTAGTAGGCTTTTGATTTTGCAGTAACAAAAATATGAATATGATTGGTTTATTTCAGGGGCTTGTAAAATGAATCTCAACAGTGTCAAGGTTCCCGAGATGCCTGGTGGTGGTGCGACTTCTGCTTTGATCAAGTTTGGAGTTATTGCTGGTCTTGGTGTGTATGGAGTTGCCAACAGTCTCTACAATGTTGAGGGTGGGCATCGCGCCATTTTTTTCAACCGTATTGGTGGTGTCAAAAACAAGGTATTCTTGCCTTTTGTTCTTTTGGGTCATGTTGATGTTTAGGTGCTCTTTTACATTATTAATTAGATTGACTTTTGGTTAGCATCAGTCGCTTCAAATTATGCCTATGTTAATTGTTATCCATATTAAGTTGAGAAACTTATTAGGTGGATGTTGCGCCCCGTTTTTTCGCAAAAAGGGACTTTCGACCTAACAACTCTTTTGGGCTTTGGATGTTTTGAAGAGTCGCCACCTGAAGAATTAAGGCGCGTTAGGCACCTATCTAACCTAGTTAATTCTAGCTGAAGGACAACGAACCAAAGATTGGGTAAGGGTTCAAGTCACCTTGAGGGGAAGGTGTTAGGCATCCTCGAGGTCCACAAATGTGGGTTCCGGCCGTATCTCATGCAATTTATGTGGGGTTACAAGTAGCATTTAAGGTCACTTCATTTATTATTATTTAATTAAACATGTGAACTAAGTGATAACTAATATTAAACAATTAAGATCAATTTATCTATTCATTTTATTTATTAAGTATGCAAAACTAGGTGATAACATAATACTAAATAATTAACACAAATAAAATTTAAAAGAGATATCGAGAAGATAGAAAGTAGACGAATATATAAGCAAATATCATTTTTTTAATTTAATTAAACTACCCCAAATAAATATAATTATAAACAAATAAAGGGACAAAAAGAAAGGGAGACTCTGAAGGACTTTACGGATCAACACTCGCCTTTTCTTTATTTATTCGATAGGCTTCCATATAGGGACAGACAAAACCAATGTTTGTCTTTTCAACCTGAGTCGATGTCATCATCTCCGTAGGGCCTAAAATACCCCTACCCCACCTTCCGCATGCATTTCGTCTCTAAAAGGTGCCTAGCGCCCTCGTTTAATGTCCAAGAGGCATTGGACTACTACTAGGGAGGTTTTAGACGAGAAATAAATATAGGCTTCTAATAGGCCCCCTAGACACCAATCAAAACACATTTGACAACACTTAGCACATAAAGTCTCATGTTGACCTCTAAGTTTTAATTAACATGCTTGCAAACAACACATAATTAGTGAAGGTCTCATGCTAAGTGTGTGCATGCAAGCATAACAGTATTATAACAGTTTATTGATTAATTTCATAGATGCAGAAAACTACGACAAGTTGCAGAATTTATTTAATCAAACTGATCTCAGTAGCCAAACCATTATTAATGCAGAAGAACAAATAATTGAGCATGTTTTAGTTTAAAAGGGGCATCATTAAACAGGCACAATGCAGGCATAACTTTTGACCAATTTAAAAATGGCATCCAGAAAGCAATTGTTAGTTTTTTTTTAATTTTTACTTTATTTTTATTTTTTAAAAGTGTCAGGAAAAGTGATCACATGCAGAAAATACTTTAGGACAGTAGCAAATTTTATTATTAATGCAGAAAACTATTCTATTAACTAATTTTAGAAAGTGGCTGAAAATATTACAACATGCAAAAGTACTTGTTAAGAGCAGTAGGAGATTAGTTTACTAATGCAGAAATAACTTTAAGTGGCAATCCAGTTATTAGTTGCAGAAATATTAGCTGATTTATTTATTTAAAGTGGCAGAAAAATATGTATAACAAATTTTATTTCAGTTATAAACAGGCTGGAGATTATTTATCTACTGATTCATAAACACATCACAATGGCAATAGACATATGATTAGTCTACTTTATCCAAATCCTAACCTTTGAATTACAATTCCAGATTTTAGTGACATGTTGAAAATTGATTCATAAACCTATACATAATTTTTAAGTGTTTGAAAGATTGAAAATATTATAGCTCCTATAGGCATGATTTCTAACCTTCATATTACATAAAATAATTAACAAATTATCTTCAGCGTGTAAATTATAATTTAGATACAGATTTAATTATTTGAAGATCCTATGAGCATGAATTCTATAGCAAATTTATTGAAATATTACAATTTATCAGAACACATGAATAATTTATTTAGTTATTTGAACATATAGACATGGTTTATAAAAAATGGCAGAAAATATATTTCAATGGATTATGACAAATTTCACAATTTATTTATTATATAAAAGGAACTAGTTGAACAAGGAGCCGACATATATCATTTTATTTGTTAATAATTAAGAAGATGGTTAATGCCAAATCAAAAGCATATTATAATAAGCAATTAAGACATGATCATCTTTTAAACTATAAATAAAAGATTAAATAGATGATTAATGACAAAGGCATATTTGTTTTATTTTAGTTAGATCTAAAACAAATTTGTTAAAATACGGACTATCAAACAAATCACAATCTTATAAGCATGGTTTCTAACACAAATAAATTGCGATAAAGTAACAAGTAGCACATAAGCCCTTCCCCCTTAGACGATTCCCCCAAGCTATTTCATATATGGAGAGAGTTAGAGATATACACATTATTACAGAACCGAAATAAAATAGTAAACGAGATAATACATATTAGAAATATAAAATCTAAATGAATTGGAACTAATTCCATCCGACCCATCCTCCTAGGCAACTCTTCTAAATCTTGAATTTTAAGTTCAACACCTGCTACAAGGAACAATGCAACGCACATCTATAATAGCAAAATACCCATAACACTAATTATTTTAATATGTGTATATAGGCAGAAGGCGCACACACAAGAATTCAAGAAAATACAAAATAACAACAAATCTAATGTCAAACATAGAGAGGGAGGAAAGAACCGACCTAGATGCTTCCTCTTTATTCATACGTACTAAAGGTATGTAACACTTATACTATAAAGCGAATATTTTAATGCAAAACAGAGATTAGGTGAGAAATCTAACCAATTAAGCAGATTTATTTATCAGCAAAGAAGTATTTGCAGGAAAATCCAACCAGAACAGTAACACAACAAACCAAAGCAAAGGATGCCCCAGAGATTACACGAATTCTTATTTTTTCCTTTTATGAGTAGCCAGGAAAATTTATGCTCTTGTTTAAGTGCTTAAAATATTTCAGATTGTTAAAAGTGTCAGTGTTAGAGTGTTGAGAATGCTAAGAGTGTGTAAGAGTGTCTAAGTTGTTCAAGTATCGAAAGTGTGACAAGAGGGCCTTGATTATATACTGTTGACACCCAATTTTGACTCTCCACAATATAAATTAATCATTTCGAGCTTATTCAATTTCAAATGATTTTAAAATAATTAGTTTTATAAAATTTCCAAAAAAATAATAATAGTTTGCAAGATTTTTAAATAGTTTTGTTACTTTTCGTAATTATTAGATGATATATACGTTTTACATAATTATGTATATAATTAGTATATTTTATGATTATTCAAAAATAGTCTCAAAGAAAAAGATTTTATATTTTAAATATTAGGGATGGTTATAATTTTGAATTAATGAGTTTTATGAAATTCAAAATACTTTCAAGTTATTTTGAAGTAATTTCATCATTTTTAATAATAAATATGTATATTTTTGCAATCAAGTTATTTTATAAATATTTGAAAAATCATCACAAAAGATTTTACATTTTAGTTAAATATTTTATTAATTTACTTTAAGTTATAGTTATAATTTTTAGTTAATTAGTTTTGTAATTGAATTAATTAGTTTATAATTAAGTTAATTATTTTGTTTTTGTTAAGATTAAGAAGCTCATTAATTAATTTATATTAATTCGTCTTATTTAGCTTTTTAGTCGAATCACCAATTAAGCTCTATGTAACTAAATTCTTAAATCCAATAGAACTTAATTGCAATCTATATGGCCAAATCCTCAATTCAAAACCTAGCCATTTTTATTTCAATTTTAACCATTTATTTCCCCACCTAAACCCATTTGAGACCAATTTTGGGCCTACTTGACAAACTTTCCAGCAGCCCACTTCAATCAATACCCAAGTGTACAACCCACCAACTCCCAAACCCACTCCCTCTTTGTTTTCCAACTCTCAGCCCAATCCATCTTATTTTTTCAGCATACAACAATACATACATCAGTACTAATACAGCAAACAGTAGCCAACAGAGACCTAACCCCTGCGTCTTCCTCCTTCCAAACGACTAGCAAGCAACGATCAAATCCCAGCAAATCCGGAAACCCCCACTGCTTTCATTATGGGAGAAAGGATTACAGACTGAATATAGAAGTATAGGTCTCTATTTATCTTTTGTTCGCCGCTTACTGAAATTCATCGGAATTTTGTTGGAGTTTTATCGAAATCTCACTTGTGGTGTTGATATCGCTCGTTTCGGCTCATCGTGCCAGTCGCTGCACCGGAAAAAGGTAAATTTCCTTTTGATCTTAATTCATTCGTTAGTTAACATTATGTTTAGGGATAGGGTGAAGTTTTCAATCTCCCCTTGTGGATTTTCTGTCGATTTTATCCCTTCCAAGTGCCTCTGTTTGTCTTACTTGTTATTTTTCTTGTTAATGTTGAATAATAGGCGTTTTTTTTTAGTCCAAGTTTGTATGTTTAGTCTATTTGTGTATGAAGTGTATTTCCTAAAGCTTTCTATTTGGATATTATGTTGGAAAATGTAGCCTCAAGATTCATGATAAAGCCGCCTATTGTTGTTGATATGTCACAACTTATTTGCCCCATGATCGAACTCTATGAATGTTCTACTAATTAGCATGTCATGTTCAAATCAAGTTAATGTCTCCATTCGGTCTAAATTTTAGTTGAAAAATCTTGTTATTTGTAGTTGAGCATGTAAAAGATGTGAAGTTCCGTTGCTTTCCAGATGCTAGGCTTTCTTCGATCTATTGTTTTCTTTTCAATTTACTACCTATTTTCTCTTTGGATTGTCCTTTTTTTTTAGTTCATCATATGGTCCAAGTTTCTTATAAGTTGTATCAACCTGCTTATGTTTTTTTGTAATTAATCTTGATTTGGTTAAATATGTGGTAGTCGATTATATTGTGAGGTTCGACTATTCGGGTTTGTTAAGGTAGTAGCTCTCGTGGTAAGAATGATTATCAGTTTAGCTGTAGTTCTTTTAGTATATGAATTTGATTGTCTTTAAATTTTATAATTAGTGTAGCTATACTAATCTTGCATGTTTTAAACTTAGATGAACCCTCTTTGTTGCTTTTCACTGTTTAAGGGAAGCACTTGCTAAGTCTCTATCTCTTAATGCATCCTTTCATGGACTGCCTTCAAGTCGACACTCATGGGATTGTTTTCTCGTTAAGTTTTGAAGATGTGGGAATATAGTTTTGCTAATGTTCCAATATTTAAAATAAGTCACAATAGTTGTGTTGTGCTTTAAATATACTTTTCTTTTAAATGGCATGTATTACTGTTCCCAGTTGTTTGATTACAAGATGATATTTTATTGCCTCTTTTTAAATATGTTTTCATGGGTTTCTTATCAATAAGGCCTGTTATTTTCTTAAAATAAATTTGCTAATAGTCCTTATTTTTTGCTTTGTTTTGTTTCTCCTGGGAAATCTGTCAACCGAGTCTCTTGGACTTTGTTGTCCACATCCGTGTTGCATTTTGAGTCGGCCTTCATCTCTGTTTGAAATTCGGAAGTTGAAACAATCGAAAAAGGAGTTGCATTACAGGTCTCAAAGGCTGAAAACAGGCTGAAATACATCATGTATACACTGTTATACGGTCCAGCCCAACAAATACGGGATTAAAAATAAAAATACAGGTAAAAAACGCAGGAATACATGGCTGATACGAAATACAAGTGTTCGGAAGCAAGAGATACGCGAAAAGAGCTGATATACATGCTCATATACACTGATATACATGAACTGTATACCAAAACGGGTTTTGTTTAAACCCCAAAAAAGTAGCGAATTTGGCCCAAGAAAGGCCCAAATTCAATTTCTCCCTTACGCTTTAATTATTTAATTGCGATTACTTATTATTTGTTGTTTAACTCTAACTTTAGAATTTTTTTAATTAACTTAGTTGAATTCCCCAAAAGACGAACTATTCATCTAAGTTATTTTGTTTGTAACAAAACTTATTTTATCAACTCTTTTCATTTATAATCTTTAGTCAAAAAATAAAAAAAAAATAAAAAATAAAAATTTGTTAGTTTAAAAATAGCTTTTTTTCATAAACCAAGAATGACTCAAATAAAAACCAATTCATTTAGTTTCGTTAACATTCTAAATACTTGTCTCTAATTCAATTGTTTCAATTAAGGTCCCATTTTCTTAAAAATAAAAATTGCTTTTTGTTTAACTATTTTCTCAAAACTAATCTAATAGTATAAATTATTATTACTACTTACTTAGTAATTTTCTCAAAAAGGGTTAGTCAATTAATAAAAAAAATGATTTTTTTATTAAATTGGTTTAATTTTTTTTTTTGAATTAAATAAATTCTAATTAGTCTAGTTTATTTAATATTCTAATCACTTGCAATCTAATTCAAACGTTTTCATTTTTGGGTCCCTTTTCTCTAAAATAAATAAATAATAATAATAATAAAAAAATGCGTTATTTATTCAATTATTTTCTCAAAGTTAATAAAAAATTGTAAGTTATTATTTTTTATGTTAAATCATTATTTTTCTAAAAATAGTCAAATATATATTAGTCAAGTCGCAGGTCAATCGCATGTTAGCGGACACTTCGAATGCTTAAACTTTTCTCGAAGTGTAAATTGAACCCCGAACCCTCTTTGATATTTTCAAATGATTTTTTCTGTTTAAATCTTTGAAAATTATAAGTTTTCTTAATTTCTTTAAAAAATTAAGTGGCGACTCTTTCTAAGTATTTTTCTTAATATGTTTTATACTTAGAACATTTCAAAAAAGTAATTTTTCTAAAGATAGGACAATTACGGCACAACAGAAATGGCGAACTCTGCTTGGGATTCAATTAGGTTCTAACCATAATGACTTGACTCTCTTTGACTATTTGCTAATATTTGTTGAATTGTTTTATCTCAAATGTGCCTTATTTGCTTAAATTGTGATACCAACTGTCATTGCATGCATATCATTTATTCCGTCAAATGACTTTTTTTTTTCTTTTCACTTAAAGGACGATTATGCGGGCCGCAGTCATTCGTTAACCAAATTGTTCTCGGGACACCCTGACGAATGTAGTTGGCTACTGGATAGTCAACGGTCGTTAATTGTCTCAGCCCAAGTAGTCCGCTTAGGTCACCAATCCACTTTGAAGAAAACCCACTCTTAGTCATACTAAGATAGAGCAAGACCAAATCCCTGAAATTTAGCACATTTTTGAACTAAGATGACCCAACACCCAAGGCGTGTTGGGCCCATTAGAAAGACCACCTTGAGTCCAAAGGGCCCACGGCCCGAACGGACGCTCATACTTACGTGTTTGAAGGATGTATGCGCTATTTGACAAAGTGTTGTATCTTGGGTTTGGGGGGTATCTAATTATTTGTATGTTTTTGTAGATGGCTAAGCAACACTTGAGTTTCAAAATGGTCACCGAGACGCCAAACCTCCTCCGTGTATGGTGGTACAATCTCAATGCATATCAGAAAAGAGAACTTTCCATTCACTTAGGTCACCTCCCGTCGATAATGAATCTTAGAGTCTGACCCAAGTTCATTGAGGTGGTCACTCGATTTTGGGATGATGAGAGGATGGTGTTTCGCTTCGGAGATGTTGAAATGACACCAACTGTTGAAGAAATCAGAGATTGCCTAGACAATGTCGGAATGTGCCAGAAAAGGAAAAATCATCCAGATCACCACATTTTGCTACCAGATAAGCCGACCAGCACAGAACTGAAGAACATGTTGTTACTAGTAAATGCAGACTGGCTAGACACCCCGAGTATTCCTTTTCTGAAATTCTACGAACGGTGGGGACACGAGAACTATTATAAGAATTTTTCAAATGAGTTTCTCAGTCGCAGTAGTTGGAGTCAAACTCAAACTTTAGCATTTGCTGTATGCCTCTTAGGGACGATGGTATTTCCTCAAGGTGAAGGGAATGAAATTGATACTCGGGTTGTCATGGTTACACACGCCATCTTTGAGGGTGTTGGTAAGAAAGGACAAGTTAAGAAATACTTCAACCTAGCCCCGATCATTCTGGCTGACATCTACCGATCTTAGGGTCAATGCAAAAACGGGTTTCCATTTTTTCAAGGTTGTAATATTTTGCTACAGTGGTGGATGTCTAAACATCTGATGAAGACATACGAGACTCAGAAACAGAAATTGGCCGAACCACAAAAAGAAAGCTGCCTCGACCATTACGAGTTTCATTTGAGCAACAACAGGTTCAAGATCCACAGCACTAGGGAATCATGGGTCAAAGTCTTCCATGACATAAAAGAGGAAGACGTACAATGGATGTTTCAAGATTTCATGTCAGAAAAAATAGCTATTCAGGGGGCTAAGTGTCCTTTCCTAATCCTTCCTGGCATTAGAGGGGTACGACCTTACAATCCTAGCAGGGTAATGCGGCAATTCGGCAAAAGACAAATTCTACCTTTCAAAGGAGACACTAGCCGCTACGTCTTTGACTACAACGGGTGCGACAAGATACGTCACGCCAAGGATATTTGTCAAGAATGGTCTGGACGGGTCAACCTAAAAGAGAGCATGGCAGAAAATAGATATGAAGCCGGGTATGTGGATGAATACAAAAAATGGTTGCAGAATGATCTGCGTGGTACACTTGACCCAACGCCACGCACGGGCCGACAAATTGAAGATGTCTAGGTAATGCTTCAAATCCAAGCCTACCATTTTCAGCAGGAATGGGACCGAAAAGAGCAAGAGTTTCAACGTAGGGAGCAAGAATACCTACGTAGGGAACAAGAGTTCCAGCATAGAGAATATGAAAGCCAAAGGGCATTAGCCTTTGCCACGCAAGAGTTAGCTGACGCGAGATCCTGCCTGATACGTTTGGACTTGAACTTGGATGATCAGCTTAACACCCTCCAGGGCGTGTCAATGTCTTCGAAAGCTGTGTTCGCTAAGCCGCATGTGATAACCAGCAAGTTTCTCATTCGTGAAGAAGTGGAAAAAGCAAGAGGAGGAGCAGGTCCTTCAGCATTTTAGTTATCTTATTCCCCTGCGTGGGATTGATGTTTTGTATTTGCAACTTATCCCTTCCCTAAAAGATGTATCCCTTTGCTTAACTTTGTAATGAATTCTCTATTGTTTATGAATTCTGTTTTGGGGGTGCAACAATTTGTTTTAAATGGCGCAATACATCCTTCAATTCGCTAGGCCTACCCTTGGCACAAAAGGGTCACATGCATGTTTAGGACGCGAAATTTGCCTGTTTACTTGTGTGTTTAACTGTTTGTGTGGTACGTTGCTTTGAATGAGGACATTTTAGCCCACTCCTTGTCAAAAAAAATAAAAATATATATATATATATATATACAAAATTGAATAATGTCAAATACAAGTCACTATCAAAATGTCCGACTAAAATTCCATGAGTCTTAAGTTTCTCAGTCAGAAATAAAATCCTACTACCAAATCCTAAGCCACTACTCTATCATCTCATGAAAGGTAAAATTGCAGCTAAGATGGAAAAAGGCAAGAGTATCGACATAGAGCTAATTGAGGAGGATTTGAGGATGAAATTACAGCGGCTCAGACAAGAGATCCAAGAAACCAGAAAAAGGAGAATAGAAGTGGAGTTTGCCACCGCAATCGCACGAACAGCAAATGCGGCACTAGACATGGAATTGGCAGCAAAGATGACAAAATGTGTTGTTATAGATGAAGAGACAGCTGCTGTGCGAAAGAAGCGCGATGCCCTCAAAGATATAACCGTGATGCTTCAGAAGTCACATGGAGAGCACTCTTTCTTCAGCCAAGAGGCCGCTAACAGTGATCCTGAAGGTACTGGACCTGAAGCTACCGAAGAAGATACTGGGGAGGAAATTGTCTATATGCCTCCTCTTCAGGGACGGTGGAATGAAGGGAATGAGAAAACCACCCTTGAAGCATATGAGTTTACCCCCCGTGATTAATGCGACAATCAGAAAAAGAATGGCCTGAGTGGAGGCACATTTTATCTTTTAGGAGCTTTATTGTATGATTTTCACTTTCCTTGTAATCTTCAAGAAATGAATGAATGAAAATGAAACTTCCTTTGTATTCGAACTACGTAGGGCCTGAATTCTCCTTGGGAGATACGTAGGCAGCCTTTCAAGGCCCGACCCCTATCTTTTAAAAATTTTCTTTTCCCCTTCATTCTACAAGGAAACATTGAGTTCAGATCAACGAATGCCCAGAGATGCAGCAAGAAGACCTTAGCTCAACGCAATTTAACCTTTCTGAGTCACCAACCCCAACATAAAAACGAGCAAATTCCTGCTTGTTCAAAAGTCAGTCCCCATTATTCGTGGGTTAACATGTTCTCAAACAAAGCAACTTTTATATGTTTATCTGCTTTCTATATGATATTTTGCATTATTTTTGCCGAATCAAAACTAACATATTTGCCTTTGAGTTGTTTTTCTCAACAGGTAGATAAAACTAGTCTGTGTCGATAAGCTGGCTGATTATCCTTATTTCACTAGATCTAAAGGTCCTACAGATTCCTTCCCCAATCAAAGTTCACAAAAGGGAAAAGTAGCAATGGGTGATAATAATGAAGAAATCAGCCTTACTGATGTCGTGGTGGCTCAACCCGCCCTTGCTGACCAGAATGAACTGATCCTAAAGTTGATGCAACAAATTGCTGAGATGAGGGTCGAGATGCAGAGGAAACATGATTTGCCTCCTCCGAGTTTTGCTGTCAACACTCAACCAGACGGAAGACCTCCAGCTCAAATTCCCCCTCCTAACGTGGAACAAGCTCAGAACCCGCCTTTAAGCCCTGCTCGTAATCCCTCCATCATTGACCTTACCACCCAAAACCCCCACTGCGTCTCCACCTCTTATCAAACACTAACCCCTCCTCAAAATACCAACCTCCAAGCACCACTTCCTCCCCCCAATGCAAACTACCAAATTGGCCTACCCCCTCACAGCCAAAATGCTAATAACCCACACACTTCCCTCCTTCACCAAAACCAATATACCAGCCCCCAGACTTTTCCCCAAAACTATCACGCCCCTCTAAATGGCCAGAGTCCATCCATTGCTCCACCCCTACCGCAAAAAGCCACTTTCCAAATACCGGTCCCCAACGAGCATGACGCCCATGGTTCGAAACTCGACCACTATGAGGAGAGGGAGAGAGAGTGGAGGTCAAAGGAAGAGACTGTCAAGATAGATATGAAGGAGGAAATTAGAAAGGCTATGAAGGAGTTGAACTGCATTCCTGAGGTCGCCGGGTTAAGTTACGAAGACCTGTGCATTCATCCGAATTTGGACCTCCCGAAAGGGTTCAAGGTGCCAAAATTTGACATCTTCGGAGGAACGGGGAACCCCTTAGCACACCTGAGGGCCTACTGTGACCAACTCGTGGGAGTTGAGAGAGACGAAGCTTTGTTAATGCGGCTTTTTAGCCGAAGTTTGAGCGGAGAGGCTCTAGAGTGGTTTACGTCTCATGAAACGAGACAGTGGTCTAGTTGGAATGCTCTGGCTAAGGACTTCATTGAATGATTTGCCTACAATGTGGAGATCGTTCCTGACCGTTACTTCTTGGAGAAGATGAAGCAGAAGCCGACCGAAAGTTACAGAGAATTTGCATATAGATGGCGGAAGGAGGCAGCTAGAGTAAGACCTCCTATGTTGGAAAAGGAAATCGTTGAAGTGTTTGTGCGGGTGCAAGAGCCCGAATATTATGACAGAATCATGTTGCTCGTTGGAGCAAAATTTGCTGAGATAGTCAAGGTAGGTGAGACTATCGAAGATGGATTGAGAACCGAGAAGATTGCCCGTGTTGCTGCCTCGCCCGGATCTTCGGGTTTGTTAAAGAAGAAAAGAGAGGATGTGCCATCTATCTCTTATGAGGGGAGAAAGACCCCGAAGAAGTCATCATCATACCAAGGTCGTTCTCGACCTTCACAGAGTTCGTACTCGGCTTGTTATGCACAGGCTGATTACCAAAATACCCCTCCCACCAGTTACCAAAACACCCCTCTTCCCAGCTATCAAAATACTCCCACTCCTAACTACTAAAATCCCCCTCCAATTTACCAAACTCCACCTCATCACTACCGGAACGTCGCCCCCAACTGTGCCAATGTTCAAACAAATTACCAAACTCTTCCCCCAATGTACCAAACCCCAGCTCCACTTTACCAAAATACCCCCTCGAACTACCAAGCTCCGTAACCAAATTATCAAGCCAACTCATATGCCAAATATCAAGCCCCCTGTCTGAATAATCCAAATTATCGCCAAATGCCTCCCCCTCAACAAGGCAATTATGATCCCTCCCGTCCTAGATTTGAGAAGAAGCCTACTAGAATTTTCACTCCTCTTGTTGAAAGCCGAACAAGGCTGTTCGAACGATTAACTGCGGCAGGATATATTCGTCCAGTGGGGCCCAAGCCGGTTGATACAAGCTCTAAGTTTTACAGACCCGACCAGAGGTGCGCGTATCACTCCAACAATGTTGGACATGATACCGAGGACTGTATCAACCTGAAGCATAAGATCCAAGACCTAATTGACCAGAACGTGGTCTCTCTTCAGACAGTCGCGCCCAATGTCAATAGCAATCCTTTGCCAAATCATGGAGGCGCTACTATCAATATGATAGAGACAGATGATGACTGGTGCATGGCGAAGACAATAGTTTCGATTGCTCCTGATGAACTGGAAAGGGTTGTAGCTTCGTTGAGCATCAGACAGAAGAAAGAGTTTGAGATTCTGACACCCGAGAAGGTTGTTGCCTTGGTGCCACGGGAAACTGTTACCCAACCAAAGTTTGTGACTGAAACGGCTGCCGCCCAAGGTATGACCAGATCCGGCAGGTGCTACACACCTGAAGAGTTAGCTCAAGGGGGGCAGAAAAAGGATCAGACTAAAAGGCCGATTAGTGAAGCTGAAGCCGAAGAGTTCTGGAGGAAGATGCAGCCGAAAGATTATTCAATTGTGAAGCATTTGGAGAAGACACCAGCTCAGATTTCTGTGTGGGCTTTATTGATGAGTTCACAGTTGCATAGACAGGCTTTGATGAGAGCTTTGGATGACACTTATGTGCCTGTGGGTACTAACAGCGACAATCTAGCGGCCATGATACACCAGGTCATTCAGGGACATCGAATCAGCTTTTGTGACGAAGAGCTGCCCTTTGAAGGGAGGATGTACAACAAAGCTCTGCACGTCACCATCAAGTGCCGGGAAAAAGTTATAAATCGTGTTTTGGTCGACGATGGGTCCGGTCTTAACATATGTCCGCTTTCGACTCTCAAGCAACTGAAATTCGACTTGGGAAAGGTTCAACAAAACCAGGTCAATGTGAGAGCTTTTGATGGAGTGCAGAGAGACACAATAGGGGCAGTAAATTTGGATGTTCAGATGGGGCCTGCAGAATTCAATGTAGAGTTTCAGGTGTTGGACATCAATACCAGCTACCATTTGCTTCTGGGAAGGCCGTTTATCCACATGGCTGGGGCTGTGCCTTCTACCCTTCACCAATTGATGAAATTTGTTTGGAAGGATCAAGAATTGGTCATTCATGGTGAGGGGAGTCATTCCGATGGGTATGCGCCGGTCGTTCACGAGGTTTCTCGAGGTTGTGATTTCTACACGGTGGAGCTGGTAAATGCCACCGGTGATGATTTGGCTCCGCAACCTCCTATGCCCTCCGTGTACAAGATGATTGCTACCGTCATGCTCCAGAATGGTTTCGAACCAAATTTTGGATTGGGGAAGTACTTTCAAGGAATCGTCGAGCCTATCCAAATTCCCGCCAAAGGAGCAAAGTTTGGTTTGGGGTATGTCCCCACAGAGGCTGATGAAGCAGAGATGAAGAATAGTAGTGTTGATCGAGCATTGGCCAGGCCAATTCCTCATCTATACCAGTCATTTCCGGTACGAGAAAATGTCAACGATGGTGGTCTCGGGGAAGGAATCTGGAGCCTATTTGAGGAGATTGATGCAGTCATCGAGGAAGAGGCTGGAACATCAGGCATCCGTGATGCAGAACCTTATGAGCAATTGCAGAATTGGACATCCATACCACTCCTGATTTCCCGCTTATCTGGGTAGAAAGGACATGTGTTTTTGTTTATTTTTAAAATGGTGGTAGTTCGGAAGAGGCCCGAGACCCACCCTTTAAGCAATTGTTATTTGTTTGAAGCTTTTAAAAATCCCTTGTGATGTTTTAAAAAAAGGGCAAAATGGCTCTCGGCCATGGCCAAAGTTTGTGCTTGTCTTTCAATTTAAATGAAAAGTCTCTTTTATTGAAAATTTGTTTATTTATCTATTTATATTTTACTTTCCTAACTTTGTTTGTTTATGATTTCAGTAATATTAATTTAAAACCTGCCAATGTCATGTCATGTCATGAACTGAGTGAACGAAATGAAGTAGGTGATGACGAATGTGAGGGATACGAAGAAGAAAATGAGGTACCCGAACATGTTGCCGAAGAATTTTGACAATTCGTGAATCAACACAAGCCAAATCTTGAAGAAATCGAGACTGTGAATCTCGAAGATGAGGAATGTGTTAAAGAAGTAAGAATCAGTATCCATCTGACTGAAACTCAAAGAAGAGACCTATCTGTTTGCTCAGAGAGTACATTGATGTGTTTGCCTGGTCTTATAGAGATATGCCAGGATTGAGTACGAATATGGTGTCCTACAAGTTGCCAATCAATCCAGACTTTAGTCCAGTAAAACAAAAGACTCGGAAGTTTAAGCCTGAGTTAAGTTTAAAGATCAAAGAGGAGATTACGAAGCAGATCGAGTCCCAAGTAGTGGAAGTGACGCAGTATCCGACTTGGTTAGCTAATGTTGTTTCGGTTGCCAAGAAAGACGGAAAAATCAAAATTTGTGTTGACTACAGAGATCTCAACAAAGCTAGCCCGAAAGATAATTTTCCATTGCCAAACATTCACATCCTCATTGATAACTGCGCTAAGCATGAGATGCAGTCATTTGTGGATTGTTATGCGGGTTACCACCAGATCCTGATGGACGAAGAAGATGCAGAAAAGACAGCTTTCATCACGCCTTGGGGTGTATATCATTATCGGGTGATGCCGTTTGGTCTCAAAAATGTCGGTGCTACTTACATGAGGGCTATGACGACCATTTTTCACGATATGATTCACAAGGAGATCGAGGTGTATGTAGATGATGTCATAATCAAGTCCCGCGAGAGTTCGGATCACTTGACTCACTTGAGGAAATTCTTCGATCATCTGCATCGATACAATTTGAAGTTGAATCCCGCTAAATGTGCTTTTGGGGTGCCAGCTGGCAAGTTGTTGGGATTTATAGTCAGCAGAAGGGGCATTGAGCTTGACCCTTCCAAGATCAAGGCGATCCAAGAATTACCTCCTCCGAAGACCAAGAAAGAGGTGATGAGTTTTTTAGGAAGGTTGAACTACATCAGCCGGTTCATAGCTCAATCCACCGTGGTGTGTGAGCCTATCTTTAAGTTATTGAAAAAAGATGCCTCAACCAAGTGGACCGGAGAATGTCAAACTGCTTTCGATGCCATCAAGGACTATTTGTCCAATCCACCGGTGTTGGTCCCTCCGCGAGAAGGGAGTCCATTATTGCTATATTTGTCAGTCTCGGATAATGCATTGGGATGCGTGCTTGGTCAACATGATGAGACTGGGAAGAAGGAGCGAGCCATTTATTACTTGAGCAAAAAGTTCACTCCATATGAGGCTCGTTACATTCTTTTGGAGAGAACATATTGTGCTTTGACTTGGATCGCTCAAAAGTTGAGACATTATTTGTCCTCTTATACCACATAACTTATTTCCAGGATGGACCCGTTTAAGTATATTTTCCAGAAAGCAATGCCGACAGGAAAGTTGGCTAAATGGCAAATGCTTTTGAGTGAGTTTGACATTGTGTATGAAACTCAAAAGGCAATAAAAGCACAAGTCTTAGCTGATCATCTTGCGGAGAATCCAGTTGATGAGGAGTATGAGCCGCTCAAGACTTATTTTCCCGACGAGGAAATTTCATTTGTGGGTGAAGATATTTCTGAAGCATATCCTGGTTGGAGAGTATTTTTTGATGGAGTGGCAAATCACCAGGGGAAAGGTATCGGAGCAGTCTTAGTGTCAGAATCCGGTCAGCATTATCCTATGGCGGCTAAACTCCGATTTAATTGCACAAACAACATAGCTGAGTATGAAGCTTGCATCCTCGGTTTAAAGATGACAATCAACATGAACGTTCATGAGCTTCTAGTTATTGGAGACTCAGACTTACTGATTCATCAAGTTCAAGGAGAATGGGCCGTGAAGAATCCAAAAATCACACCGTATGTGCAGTACATACAGAAGTTGTGCAAGAGATTTCGCAAGATTGAGTTCAAACATACTCCCAGAGCACAGAATGAGTTGGCCGATGCTCTTGCCACCATTGCCTCGATGATCAAACATCCAGATACAAGTTATATTGATCCAGTAGATATAGAGATAAAAGAACAGTCTGTTCATTGTTCACATGTTGAAGCGGAACCAGATGGTTTGCCTTGGTATTTTGACATCAAGATGTATTTAGAAGATGGGACTTATCTTGAGAATGCCACGTTCTACCAGAAGAAATCGATACGCCGTATGACCCTCAATTTCTTTGCAAGTGGGGAAATCCTCTACAGGAGGACTCTAGATTTAGGTCTTCTCAGATGCGTTGATGCTAATGAACCTGCAAAGCTTCTGGAACAGATACATTCCAGAGTTTGTGGTACTCACATGAATGGGCTCACTTTGGCCAGGAAGATCCTTCGAGCCGGTTACTTTCGGATGACTATGGAACATGACTGTTGCAAGTTTGTGCAAAAGTGTCATAAATGTCAAGTGCATGGTGATTTGATTCGAGTGCCGCCTCACGAACTTAATGCTATGAGTTCACCTTGGCCATTCGTAGCTTGGGGCATGGACGCCATTGGTCCAATAGAGCCAGTTGCCTCTAACGGACACAGATTCATTTTGGTTGCTATTGACTACTTCACCAAGTGGGTGGAAGCAGCTTCGTACAAGTCGGTAACCAAGAAAGTTGTAGCTGATTTTGTTCGCAACAACCTGATATGTAGGTTTGGAGTACCAGAATCCATCATTACTGATAACGGAGCAAATCTTAACAGTCACTTGATGAGAGAGATATGTGAACAATTTAAGATTACTCACCGAAATTCCACTGCCTATCGTCCCCCAATAAACGGAGCAGTAGAAGCCGCCAACAAGAACATAAAGAAGATCTTGAGGAAGATGATTGAAAATCGCAGAGGTTGGCACGAGATGTTGCCATATGCTTTGTTGGGTTACCGAACAACTGTCAGAACATCAGTTGGAGCTACTCCATATTTGCTAGTATATGGAACAGAGGTAGTTATACCTGCAGAAGTTGAAATACCTTCATTGAGAATCATCCAAGAAGCTGAATTGAATGATGCTGAATGGGTTCGCAAACGGATTGACCAGTTAACCTTGATCGATGAGAAGAGAATGGTTGCGGTTTGTCATGGTCAACTGTATCGACAGAGAATGACTCGTGCTTTTCACAAGAAAGTAAGATCTAGGACATTTGAAGTTGGTCAGTTAGTTCTTAAGCGCATCTTCCCTCATCAGGATGAATATAAAGGGAAATTTGCACCAAATTGGCAAGGACCCTACATGGTTCGCAAAGTGTTATCCGGAGGTGCCCTAGTCCTGTCGGAGATGGATGGCACTGAATGGCCGAAACCGATCAACTCAGATGCTGTCAAGAGATACTATGTGTGAAGTTTCAACTTGTATTTCTATCATTTCCTTGTAATCGTTCTATTTGCTTGCAATTGCTTTGTTTAGAATTTTATCCCTATTGTAATGAACTACGTTCGACCTGAATTCTCAAGAATGAGATACGAGGCGGCCTATATTGGCCTCGGTTACTCCTTTATTCCTTTTTAATATTTTTCCTTGTAATGAACTACGTTCGACCTGAATTCTCAAGAATGAGATACGTAGGCGGCCTATATTGGTCTCGGTCACTCCTTTATTCCTTTTTAATATTTTTCCTTGTACTTGAACTACGTTCGACCTGAATATTCAAGAATGAGATACGTAGGCGGCCTATGTCGGCCTCGGTCGGTTTCTTTATTTTTGTTAGTCCTCAAGGGGGAACTACGTTTGACTTGATTCCTGTCTCAACAGGATACGTAGGCGCCATAAGGGCTCAGTCATATTCCCCGTCAGATTTCTATTATTCCTTTACAATAGAAGCTGGGATAGAATTTTGAGAGGGACTAAAAAATTCTCAAGAAGAAGATCTCTCCGACAAAGTCAAGACTGAAGTTACTTTGAGATTTGCAAGTGGGACAGAATTTTTGAGAAGATCTCAAAAATTTCGTGTTTGCTCACCAACGGTTAAAGATAGGCCAAGACAGTTAACTGGGACAGAAATTTTGAGATGGCTTCAAAATTTCAACAAGGTTCAGCAAGAGTTTAGAGCAACTTTGAATACATCCCAACAAGTAATCAGGCAGATCTCAAAAACACCAACTCTGAATGACGTCCATTAAACTTGACGTGACATGACACTTGACAGTGACTTTTTCCAAACATTACTTTTGAAAATCTATTTTCCTTAAAAACTTTTCCTTCATGTTTTGATTATTTTTGCATAAAAATATTTTATCTTATCTATCAAGAAGCGGGAGATCGGAGGAATCAACCGGAGATAGCAAGACAAGGAGCAGACAATCGAAGAGATCGACACAGATCAGTTCATTTGGTAAAAAACTAACAATTTTTCTGTGGATGCAGGTCTATAGGTTTGCCTTAAGATCGGCATATTCTTCCATCCAATGAATACAGAGAAGTTAAAAGGGCGAGGAGCACCCCAAATTGACAACTTTTCTGCGGATACAGGAAATATCTTATGCTTCTTATACTAAGAATTGGGAATATGAGTAGCATTACTTTATTCAAATTCTCAGCAAAGCAAGGTTCATAACGAACATGTAACTATGTTCAGAGATGGGATAAATGAAACCACGAAGAGAGCAATATTATTATTTCCCAGCAACCACAAATACCTGGAAAATATATATCTGCATTATATTTTTAGATATGATAATCTTCCTACCCTAAAGGTTATTTATATCGTATTGTCGAATGAGACGATACCACTATCCGGAGAGTCATTCGTATCGTATTATCAAATAAGATGATACCACTACTCTGAGGATCATTTTTATTTATATTGTCGATTGAGAAGATACTGTCACCCAAAAAATACCCCAGAAGATCACCTATGTTGCTCGGTGAATCATTATCTTCGTTCGGTACCGGGGACGACCTCATCAAAAGAAATCATGCATTGCAAGAGAAAGATTCATGCATCGCGGGAAGAGGTCATGCATCGCGAGAAAAGATATTCATGCATTGCAAGAGAAGATTCATGCATCGCGGGAAAAAGTTCATGCATCGCAAGAAAAGAGATTCATGCATTGCAAGAGAAGAATCATGCATCGCGGGAAAAAAGATTCATGCATCGCGAGAAAAGAGATTCATGCATCGCAAGAGAAGATTCATGCATCGCGGGAAAAAGGTTCATGCATTGCGGGATAAAGATTCATGCATCGCCGGAAAGGAATCCATGCATTGCAAGAGAAGATTCATGCATCGCGAGAAAAGGGATTCATGCATTGCAAAAGAAGATTCATGCATCGCGAGAAAAAAGATTCATGCAGAAGATTCATACATGCCAAGAGAAGGTTTATGCATCGCGGAAAAGATTCATGCATTGCGGAGAAAATTCATACATCACAAGAAAATCAATATCAATTGCATCATTTTTCTTTGCAAAAACGACATTACGATAATCATCAACAACGACATCAAGAGAACTATCAACATATTACATCTGCTTATTTTATTACTTCATTATCAAAAGAAGAGTACATTGAAAATTATATTAGAAATACAAAATACAAGCTTTATTTGCTTCACGTCAAACCCGATGGAATTGACGTCAAATAATCAAGGCGAGCAATTAAGTGTCAACATGGTAAAAGACAATATCTCTCCATTTGAATGGCATTTTTATGTTAATGAGTTTTATCTCAGTCTTTGTCGAGAACATCCGAAAGGATGAATTCTCCAAAACAAACCACAGGTGCCTGCGACATCAAAAGGGATGCAGCACAACGTGGAACTTTTTCTTAGCAGCGAACTGGGACACAGTCTAAAGAGGAGTGCCAAACTCTTAGGACGCGAGCAGAGGAGCGACTTCTACCACAATCAAACCACACCCCTATCAGAAGGCATGTGGGTTTATCTTTGGGTTTGTTGGTTTCAGTTTCGCATCTGGAAATTTTTTTTGGTCTCTACCGGAAGCGGCTTTCCAATCCGAGTGACAAATGTGCCAAGAGCTTTGGAAATTATGTCCATGTAAATTCTTAATTATGGGTGTGAAGTGCACCACATTCATGACTAAGAGGTTGCAAGCCTCCTTTTCATACTTGAATTACTTGTCACTCCTCCACAACCAAAGGTCATCTTGCATAATAGATTTTCTTTTCAACCGATTGAGTCGAACTACAAGAAGCTTGATTCCCTAGGTTGAGGGATAAGTAGGCAGAACAGACGCTGAAACTCGGTTGTACTCCTATCATTCGCTCTTAAATCTTATTCTCGAGCATTTTGGCTCTTCATAACTCGATATCGGAATGACTTTTGAATTCTTTTAAAATCGTGCGTCAAATCGAGCGTATCGAACTACAAGTGACCTGAATTCTCATATAGCCTGAGATATGTAGGAAACCCACTTCCAAGGTTCGGCCATAATTCCTAAAGTCCATACCAAGATCCCTTTCTTAAAGATGAAGATGTGGTCAGTCAAAATTGGATTCGTCAATTTCATTTTCCTCTAATTTCTTTCATCAATCCAAGTCAAACGAGGGACAATTGTTGACACCCAATTTTGACCCTCCACAATATAAATTAATCATTTCGATGATATCTACGTTTTACATAATTATGTATATAATTAGTATATTTTATGATTATTCAAAAATAGTCTCAAAGAAAAAGATTTTATATTTTAAATATTAGGGATGGTTATAATTTTGAATTAATGAGTTTTATGAAATTCAAAATACTTTCAAGTTATTTTGAAGTAATTTCATCATTTTTAATAATAAATATGTATATTTTTGCAATCAAGTTATTTTATAAATATTTGAAAAATCATCACAAAAGATTTTACATTTTAGTTAAATATTTTATTAATTTACTTTAAGTTATAGTTATAATTTTGAGTTAATTAGTTTTGTAATTGAATTAATTAGTTTATAATTAAGTTAATTATTTTGTTTTTGTTAAGATTAAGAAGCTCATTAATTAATTTATATTAATTCGTCTTATTTAGCTTTTTAGTCGAATCACCAATTAAGCTCTATGTAACTAAATTCTTAAATCCAATAGAACTTAATTGCAATCTACATGGCCAAATCCTCAATTCAAAACCTAGCCATTTTTATTTCAATTTTAACCATTTATTTCCCCACCTAAACCCATTTGAGACCAATTTTGGGCCTACTTGACAAACTTTCCAGCAGCCCACTTCAATCAATACCCAAGTGTACAGCCCACCAACTCCCAAACCCACTCCCTCTTTGTTTTCCAACTCTCAGCCCAATCCATCTTATTTTTTCAGCATACAACAATACATACATCAGTACTAATACAGCAAACAGTAGCCAACAGAGACCTAACCCCTGCGTCTTCCTCCTTCCAAACGACTAGCAAGCAACGATCAAATCCCAGCAAATCCGGAAACCCCCACTGCTTTCATTATGGGAGAAAGGATTACAGACTGAATATAGAAGTATAGGTCTCTATTTATCTTTTGTTCGCCGCTTACTGAAATTCATCGGAATTTTGTTGGAGTTTTATCGAAATCTCACTTGTGGTGTTGATATCGCTCGTTTCGGCTCATCGTGCCAGTCGCTGCACCGGAAAAAGGTAAATTTCCTTTTGATCTTAATTCATTCGTTAGTTAACATTATGTTTAGGGATAGGGTGAAGTTTTCAATCTCCCCTTGTGGATTTTCTGTCGATTTTATCCCTTCCAAGTGCCTCTGTTTGTCTTACTTGTTATTTTTCTTGTTAATGTTGAATAATAGGCGTTTTTTTTTAGTCCAAGTTTGTATGTTTAGTCTATTTGTGTATGAAGTGTATTTCCTAAAGCTTTCTATTTGGATATTATGTTGGAAAATGTAGCCTCAAGATTCATGATAAAGCCGCCTATTGTTGTTGATATGTCACAACTTATTTGCCCCATGATCGAACTCTATGAATGTTCTACTAATTAGCATGTCATGTTCAAATCAAGTTAATGTCTCCATTCGGTCTAAATTTTAGTTGAAAAATCTTGTTATTTGTAGTTGAGCATGTAAAAGATGTGAAGTTCCGTTGCTTTCCAGATGCTAGGCTTTCTTCGATCTATTGTTTTCTTTTCAATTTACTACCTATTTTCTCTTTGGATTGTCCTTTTTTTTTAGTTCATCATATGGTCCAAGTTTCTTATAAGTTGTATCAACCTGCTTATGTTTTTTTGTAATTAATCTTGATTTGGTTAAATATGTGGTAGTCGATTATATTGTGAGGTTCGACTATTCGGGTTTGTTAAGGTAGTAGCTCTCGTGGTAAGAATGATTATCAGTTTAGCTGTAGTTCTTTTAGTATATGAATTTGATTGTCTTTAAATTTTATAATTAGTGTAGCTATACTAATCTTGCATGTTTTAAACTTAGATGAACCCTCTTTGTTGCTTTTCACTGTTTAAGGGAAGCACTTGCTAAGTCTCTATCTCTTAATGCATCCTTTCATGGACTGCCTTCAAGTCGACACTCATGGGATTGTTTTCTCGTTAAGTTTTGAAGATGTGGGAATATAGTTTTGCTAATGTTCCAATATTTAAAATAAGTCACAATAGTTGTGTTGTGCTTTAAATATACTTTTCTTTTAAATGGCATGTATTACTGTTCCCAGTTGTTTGATTACAAGATGATATTTTATTGCCTCTTTTTAAATATGTTTTCATAGGTTTCTTATCAATAAGGCCTGTTATTTTCTTAAAATAAATTTGCTAATAGTCCTTATTTTTTGCTTTGTTTTGTTTCTCCTGGGAAATCTGTCAACCGAGTCTCTTGGACTTTGTTGTCCACATCCGTGTTGCATTTTGAGTCGACCTTCATCTCTGTTTGAAATTCGGAAGTTGAAACAATCGAAAGAGGAGTTGCATTACAGGTCTCAAAGGCTGAAAACAGGCTGAAATACATCATGTATACACTATTATACGGTCCAGCCCAACAAATACGGGATTAAAAATAAAAATACAGGTCAAAAACGCAGGAATACATGGCTGATACGAAATGCAAGTGTTCGGAAGCAAGAGATACACGAAAAGAGCTGATATACATGCTCATATACATTGATATACATGAGCTGTATACCAAAACGGGTTTTGTTTAAACCCCAAAAAAGTAGCGAATTTGGCCCAAGAAAGGCCCAAATTCAATTTCTCCCTTACGCTTTAATTATTTAATTGCGATTACTTATTATTTGTTGTTTAACTCTAACTTTAGAATTTTTTTAATTAACTTAGTTGAATTCCCCAAAAGACGAACTATTCATCTGAGTTGTTTTGTTTGTAACAAAACTTATTTTATCGACTCTTTTCATTTATAATCTTTAGTCAAAAAATAAAAAATAAAAAAACAATAAAAATTTGTTAGTTTAAAAATAGTTTTTTTTCATAAACCAAGAATGACTCAAATAAAAACCAATTCATTTAGTTTCGTTAACATTCTAAGTACTTGTCTCTAATTCAATTGTTTCAATTAAGGTCCCATTTTCTTAAAAATAAAAATTGCTATTTGTTTAACTATTTTCTCAAAACTAATCTAATAGTATAAATTATTATTACTACTTACTTAGTAATTTTCTCAAAAAGGGTTAGTCAATTAATAAAAAAAATGATTTTTTTTATTAAATTGGTTTAATTTTTTTTTTTGAATTAAATAAATTCTAATTAGTCTAGTTTATTTAATATTCTAATCACTTGCAATCTAATTCAAACGTTTTCATTTTTGGGTCCCTTTTCTCTAAAATAAATAAATAATAATAATAAAAAAAAATGCGTTATTTATTCAATTATTTTCTCAAAGTTAATAAAAAATTGTAAGTTATTATTTTTTATGTTAAATCATTATTTTTCTGAAAATAGTTAAACATATATTAGTCAAGTCGCAGGTCAACCGCATGTTAGCGGACACTTCGAATGCTTAAACCCTTCTCGAAGTGTAAATTGAACCCCGAACCCTCTTTGATATTTTCAAATGATTTTTTCTGTTTAAATCTTTGAAAATTATAAGTTTTCTTAATTTCTTTAAAAAAATTAAGTGGCGACTCTTTCTAAGTATTTTTCTTAAAATGTTTTATACTTAGAACATTTCAAAAAAGTAATTTTTCTAAAGATAGGACAATTACGGCACAACATATACTAAGTGAGAGGGCACAACACTAATGGAAAAGAAATAATTAAGGGGTCAATTATAATATATTTTCCTTAGATAAAAATATTACCAATCAATGAAATATTGTATCATAATCAGCCACAATTTTACCAAAAATAAAGCAAGTAAGAATCTGTTTTAATTTATTTAAAGAAAGCAAATTAATGCAATATAAAAGCAGGTAAGGAAAGAATTATTTACACAGGTTAAGAATCAAATTACATACCTTCATATACCTATTTCTGGCACCTCTACCTTTACCTTATTAAGACAAAAGATTTAGTAGATTCCAATGGCAAAGCAAACACATAACAGCTATCCAATCAGCTTAAGAAATCAAAAAGTGTCATGATCATAGCAAACAAAAGCATGAATTTAGACAAAATTGACTAAAATTTTTAACTCGAAATATTTTTTTAAAAATACATATTTAATCGAATAGCATTCCCAAAAAAGGTTAAAGGTCGATCAAAATTGGGTGTCAACAGCGGAACATGAATTAAGGTGCCTTCCACGTGCTATTCTTTTTTTCCGTTTCAATACATAGAAGGATTATGATACGAATGCTCTTTTAAGGACTTACTCTAGAAGAAAATATAGGCGAGCAACATGTAGAGATAATCTATCTTAGTTTATTTGTCTTACTTTCTTTGTATTAAGTAGGATAAAATATATAAGCAGTAATTATCTATAGTAGTTATAAAGTAGAAGTTATTACCAGCAGGCAGCAACAGTTATTTACAGCAGTAACTGTTTCTATCTATTTGTTAGCAGTTATTTATGTTTACTATAAATATTTGTATTTTAGGAGAATTCTGAGAAGGAAAAATATTATTATGTCTTTATATCTGGAGATTTGTCCACTCCATACGGACATTGTTATTGGTTAATGCAGTGTTTAAGATTCTTGCACTTTATTTAACCAGTAAAGTTTCATTTTCATTTCATATCAGTTTCTATCATTTTGGTATCAGAGCAGACTGATCCAATATGGTTAATACCAGATCTTCTACTTCGCAATCACAAGAAGACGTTCCCAGTGTTGAAACCCTTGTGCAATAACTATATGTTATTGCTTCAAAATTAAACACAATTGATTCATTGGAAGCAAATGTTGCTTCACTGAAAGTCCAGACTAGTCACATTTAAACAGAGGAAACTAATTATCGAACTCGTAGCAAAGGAAAAAGTACAAATATTTGGCAAGAAGAGGAATAAGATATCGATAATACAGGGTGGCCAAGAAATCCTCCCCGGAGGCCATACACGAAGATGGACTTTCCCAAATTTGAAGGAGGAGACCCTAGGGGTTGGATTTTGAAGGCAGAAAAATATTTCTGCTACTATCAAACTCTAGATGAACACAAAGTTGACATTGCTGCTATGTATCTGGAAGATGATGCGCTTGATCTCTTCTCTTGGATCAATCGTGAACGAACTTTGCTCTATTGGGAAGAACTTGTTAAAGCATTGCAAGAAAATTATGGGCTTGCAGAGTTTCAAAATTCGAACGAGCATTTGTGTAGCATTCGCCAAACTGGTTCAATACATGAGTACTGTCAAGAATTTGCAAAACGTTCATGTAGAGTCACAGACTGGCCAAATCACTATCTCTTGGGGGTTTTCATGAATGGGATTATAGAAGAACTCAAATCAAATGTGAGAATTCATAAGCCTAGAACTGTTTATAAAGCCATGAGCCTTGCAATGGAATTTGATCAAAAAGTTAGTTCTAATCGAGGGCATAAGTCTCAATGGTCAAATCTGTCACGATCCAACACAATCCAAATTGGTTCTGCACGTGATGTTCCTTACCAATCAGTAGGCAACCAACACGTATCACGAACCAATCCAAATTCTGCACAGATGTCTCCTCGTCCTTCTCTGAATCGTGCTTGGGAGATAGAGAAGCAGAATCACATAGCTAAAGGACTCTGTTTTAGGTGTAATGAAAAATTTGCACCAGGTCATCGTTGCAAGACAACATCTCTCACTCTTATGGAGGCAAATGACAACATTGAAGGGGGTGAATCTGGAGAACAAATGTCAAGTGACATTATTGATAAAGATGCAGGTACAAATGACCTTGCTGAAATTTCATTCCACGCCTTTCTAGGTAACACAACAGGCACAACAATAAAACTTCAAGGGACCTTAAATGGACGCAATGTGCTGCTTCTGGTTGATAGTGGGTCATCCCACAATTTTATCTCGAAAAAAATTGTTGAAGAATTACAGTTACCTGCTCAAGTTGTGCCCTATTTTGGAGTTCATATTGGCAATAGAGATATCATACGTTGCAATCGTTTGTGCCAAAATCTTGTTGTGAAATTCCTTGGATTAACTATTGATCAAGATTTTTATCCTTTCTCTATTGGAAGAGCATATTTGGTGCTTGGAATTAAGTGGCTTGCTTCTTTAAATACAGTTCAAGCAAATTGGAATGAGATGTTTTTTATTTTTAATTTAAATGGGAAGCGATATAAACTTCAAGGGGTTCCACAAGAATCAAATGCACCAATTGTTTTTCAGTATTTCTCCAAGTAGGCAAATACTTCAGGTAGTTCTCTACCTATTGATATTCAAAGCTTGCTTCATAAGTTTGAATCAATTTTTGAAGAACCCAATGCCCTACTACCTTTTCGTCAACACATTCATTCTATCCCTTTGATTCCTAACTCAAGACCACCCAACATTCGTTCGTATCGTTATCCGTATTTCAAAAAATCAGAACTTGAAAATCAAGTTTCTGAATTACTCCAAAAGGGTTTTATAAGGTCAAGTACCAGTTCATTTGCTAGAGAGCCGATGCAAAAGTAGTCCTTTACGCTCCCTTGGTCCTTGCCGTATGTGCTTGACGGCCCCCCGCCCCTTGCTTCTGTTGAATGAATAGAGGGTTCAGGTGAGAGAGGGGTCATCGGGCTATTGCAGAGTGAAGGAAGTTGCTACTAGATCACTCCAGTGCTTCGGGTACTAAGGACCCCTGTCCTTCTCGTTAAGAAAAAGGACAATGCATGGCATATGTGCATTGATTATAGAGGTCTCAACCAAATCATTATTCCAGATAAGTACCCTATTCCAAATATTGATGAGCTTCTGGATGAATTGCATGGAGAAACTATTTTTTCGAAGATTGATTTGCGTTCTGGTTACCACCAGATACGTGTCGATCCAGCCGACATTCATAAAACTGTTTTTCGTACTCACTTTGGACATTATGAGTTTACTGTTATGCCCTTTGGTCTCACTAATGCTCATTCGACGTTTCAATGTCCTATGAATGATTTGTTCAGACCACATCTGCGCAAATTCATTCTTGTATTCTTTGACGACATCTTAGTGTACAGTCAGACCTTTGAGCAACATATCAGTCACTTGGAATTTGCTCTCCAACTTTTGAGAGACAATTGTTACTATGCCAAAACTTCTAAATGCTCATTTGGGCAAGTCCACATTTCTCTTCTGGGTCATGTGATTTCAGAAAAAGAGGTTGGTGTTGATTGGGATAAAGTTCAAGCTGTCTTATACTGGCCAATACCAATTAATGTGAAGAAGTTACGTGGATTTCTTGGGTTAACAGGTTATTATCGCAGATTTGTGAAGGGTTTTGGAATGATGGCTCTACCACTCACTGAACTTACCAAGAAAAATGTTTTTCAATAGTCGAACTCAACTTCTAAAGCAAGCTCTAATAACTGTTCCAGTACTACAACTTCCAAATTTCACTCAACCATTTGTGGTGGAATGTGATGCTTCTTCAGAAGGAATATGGGCTATTCTTCTTTAGGATGACCATCCTATTTCTTATTTTAGTAAGGGACTTTCTTTTTCCAGTCGTTTGAAGTTTACTTATGACCGCGAATTGCTTGCTCTTGTTTTAGCTTTGTAGAAATGGAAACACTATCTCTTGGGCAATTATTTTTATGTCCGAACAGATCATTGCAGCCTCAAGTATCTCCTTTCTCAGCGTATTACTACTAATGAGCAGCAAAGATTATTAATGAAATTGCTTTCCTTCGACTTCACAATTGTTTATAAAGCTGGGAAAGACAATTTGAGAGTTGATTCTTTTTCAAGGAGGCCATTAAATGTTGAATTTCTGGCTCTTGCTATTCCTGTGCCGATGGATTTTTCCAATTGGCAAAATTCTCTCCAAGCAAATACATATACTCGTGAGATTATTCAAGTTATTCACCATGATCCTTCCTTACAACCAGATTTTCATCTTGTGGATCGAAAACTTTATTTCAAGAAAAGGTTGGTCGTTCCGGATCAATCTTCCATTCGACAAAAGCTTCTCTCAGAGTCTCATGATACACCTACTGCTGGGCATGGAGGATATTTAAAAACCTTGAAGCGCCTTTCCTCCAACTTTTCTGGCCAAGGATGAAGCATGATGTTAAGATCTTTGTTCAGAACTGTTTGGTTTGTCAACAAGCCAAATACCAAGCTCTAGCACCTGCTGGACTTTTACAACCCTTGCCTATACCTGAAAGTATTTGGGAAGACGTCTCACTTGATTTCATTGTAGGACTTCCTAAATCTGATGGTTTTGATACAATTTTGGTTGTCGTTGATCGTCTCAGCAAGTATTCTCATTTCATCCCACTTTCTCATCCATATACTGCCAAGATTGTTGCTAAGGTTTTTTGCAGAGAAATTGTGCATCTTCATGGCATTCCTCGGTCAATTCTATCTGATTCGGATGTTATCTTTCTTAGTGCTTTTTAGTAGGAGCTTTTTCGACTTAGCCAAACAAGGCTAAGAATGGGTACCTCTTACCACCCACAATTTGATGGATAACTAGAGATAGTTAACAGATGCTTGGAATCATATTTACAATGCTTTGTTATGGAGCAGCCTCGTACATGGAGTCAATATCTACCATGGGCAGAATTTTCTTTTAACACGGGTTTCCACTCATCCACAAAAACTACCCCATTCAAAGTTGTTTATGGTAGGGACCCTCCATTCATTTCTCCTTATGTTCATGGAGAAACGCGCATTGCTGAACTTGAAGAACAACTTTTGAATCGTGATGCCATGCTGAAAATTCTCAAGGATAAACTTTTAAAGGCTCAAACTCGAATGAAACAGCAAGCTAATTCTCATCGTCGAGATGCTACCTTTCAAGTTGGAGATTCTGTCTTTCTACGTGTTCAGCCTTATCGTCAACATTCTTTGGCCATCGTAGGTGCGAAAAATTGTCACCTCAATTTTTTGGACCATATAAAATTGTACGGTGTGCTGGACCTGTAGCTTATGAACTGGAGCTTCCTACTTTCTCCAAAGTACTTCCGATTTTTCATGTATCTTTGCTTCGCCCAGCTCATGGTCAGCAAGTTGTTATACCACCAACCCCTCTTCCTCTTAATAAAGATTAGGAACTCAGCATATCTCCTGCTAAGATTCTTGCACATCGATGGGTTAAAGAAGCTGGTTCTTCTTCTTTGGAACTGCTCATTCACTGGGTTGACCATCTGCTTGAAGAAGCTAGTTGGGAAAACTATGATCTCCTTGCAGATCAGTTTCCTTCTTTTCGCCTTGAGGACAAGGCAACTTTTCAGAAAGGATGCACTGATACGAATGCTCCTTTAAGGACTTACTCTAGAAGAAAATATAGGCGAGCAACATATGGAGATAATATATCTTAGTTTATCTGTCTTACTTTCTTTGTATTAAGTAGGATAAAATATATAAGCAATAATTATCTATAGTAGTTATAAAGTAGAAGTTATTACCAGCAGGCAGCAACAGTTATTTACAACAGTAATTGTTTCTATCTATCTGTTAGGAGTTATTTATGTTTACTATAAATATTTGTATTTTAGGAGAATTCTGGGAAGGAAAAATATTATTATGTCTTTATATCTGGAGATTTGTCCACTCCATACGGATATTGTTATTGGTTAATGCAGTGTTTAAGATTCTTGCAGTTTATTTAACCAGTAAAGTTTCATTTTCATATCAGTTTCTATCAGATTGCCATAGTTTTTCATGGTTTTATTTTGTTGTTAACTCAAATGCTTGTGTTGGATGGTTATGGCCAATCTCATTGTATGACACTCAACCATGCTTTTTCTCTGTTTCTATGTTTGATGTGTGCCCATATTTGTGTTTTTCTTTTTAATCTGTGTTGAGTGGCAGGAGCGGACCCACAGTGGTTCAAGTGGGTTCAATTGAACCCACTTCATCAAAAAAATTTGTATTTTACATATATAAATTAATTGTAAGTTCGTTCATATAACTAAAATGAACCCACTCTTTACACAATGAATGGCGTGGATCAGTGGTGAATGCGTTCATTTACGTGCCATGAACCCAAGTTCGAACCTCAGTAAAGGCATAACTTTTTGTTCTTTTTTGTATTTTCTTGATACTTTTCCTTTTTAAAATTAACTAACAAATGTAGACTATTATAGATCTATCATGTGAATTTCTTCATACTTTTCCTTTTTAAAATTAACTAATAAATGTAGACTATTATAGACCTAGACTAGTTCATGTGAAATAACAACAGTAATATTCTAAATTTATTAGTTAAGTTTTTTTTATTATTATTATGTTTGTATTTGTAAAATTGTCAATAATTTAGACAATAAGTTCATAGTTTTAAATATTCTCTCAGATCCATATTACTTTATCATTTTCTTTTTTACATGCATATTAAGAAATCATTAAGAAGAAAATAATTTTACTAATTCACCCCTTAAAAACTTCTTGCGAATTTTACAAATAAATGTGAACACTTTCAAAAAGAATTAATTACAAGGATAATATATGAAAATTTTGATTAATGCTTTATTGATTTAGTAAGGTGGACAACTAATTTTAGTAAAATAAACAATTATTATGAAACGGATGAGTAGTACTTAGTTTTAATTTTTGAAGTATACAAAATTATGTATTTATTTTCCTTTTTACTTGGTATACACGAAAGTTAGGATAGTGCATTTTTATTTATTTATTATTTTACTAATTTTTATTTATTTATGGTTTTCAAAATTGTTATAGTTTTAGTCTTATATATATGAGTAATAAGTAGCTTGTTAAATTGAAAATATGTGGAAAATTTTCTTGTAAGTAGATAAAAATTTAATAGAGTATATTTTTGTTAGGACTATCATCTCAAAATAACTTGTTAAGGATATAATTAAAAAAAACTGATAATTATTATTATTGATTGCTGCCATGATTATTTGTAACTTGAACCCACTTGAACAAAATTCTAGGTCCGCCACTGTTGAGTGGTTTATGAAGAGGTATATCCAGAAGGGACACACTTCATGATTCCTTGGTTTGAAAGACCAGTCATATATGATGTTCGTGCACGACCCCATCTTGTGGAGAGCACTTCGGGAAGTCGTGACCTCCAGATGGTAAATTTTTCTCTGAATACTTGTTTCCTCCCCTCCCTAAGGACTTAAAGAGAAAAAAGAAAGAAATCAAAATAGGGGAAAAGATGGTAAACATTTGTAACAATTGCAAAGTAATGAAGGACAATTTTGGTGATAGATGATGTTCTGATTTTATCCTAGGGACGGAAAGCTTGAATTCTTAGAAGTAGAGGATTTAACAGTCTTTTTTGGTTTTTCCTTTTTATTACACAAGTAAAAGTTGGTCTTAGGGTGCTCACTCGTCCAGTTTCAGACCAACTAAACTACATAAATCGTTTTCAGCTAATAATTTTTTTTTCTGTTTTATGTTGTACCTATCATATTTTTGGGGGAAAGGAGGTGGGAGAAGAGGGAACATTACGAAGCAGTAGTATTTACTTCCTATTTGTTGTTCTGCAGGGAGAAGCTAAGAGTGCTCAGCTGATTGGTCAAGCTGTTGCCAACAATATATCCAGCATTTATCGCTCTTAGGAAGATCGAAGCAGCCAGAGAAATCGCCCAGACTATTTCACACGCAGCAAACAAGGTGTACTTGAGTGCCGATGATCTGTTGCTTAACCTTCAGGACTTCAACTTGGACACTACAAGAAAGTGACTTGGATAGCGCAACTGATTGATGTTTCAACTTTCAATATTTTGTTTTCCTGCTAGCCTATCGCCCCTTTCATGCTTACATAGTGACTACTTGATAGATGGTTTTCTTAGTTATTTGAACTCTTGAACATGGAAACATTGCATGAGAAACTATTGTGAAAGTAAAGACCAGTGTCTGATCTGACATGACCAAGCTTTATCAGTTTTATAAATGTATGCAATTAGTATATTGACAATCATGTAAGATCTGTCTGTTTTTAGCCCCTTATTTCTGTTGCTTCTGGGAAAAAAACTAAGATTCTAGCAATAAAGATACAATGAATAGATTTTGACAATCATATAGCATCTCTGTTTTAATTGTGATTTCAGTTACTACTGCTTGTTCTTATGCTTAGGTTATCACACATTATTGTGTTATGGTATTGTTTTCTTGCATACTATGCAATGCTTCTTCTAATATTTGTTGTCTTCCTTTCATATGTTATTTGATATGAGTCACTTGAATCGAGTTTTTTTTTTTTTTGGAAATATTTTCTTTACCTCCATGAGTTGGGGGTTAGTTTTGTGTACACTCTACTTTTTAGATTCAATGTGTGGGTTTTTGCTAGCTTTGTTATTGTTGGTGTAGTAATTATACAGTTGGTGAATACTCAATATACACTGATTAAAGGAAGATATAAAAGAATGTAATGGAAACTAATGTCTTGTATTTATTTTAATTTGTTTATTTGGTTTTTGACTTGGTACGAAGTGTAAGAGTGTAAAGAATAACTTTTGAACGAATCAATAATCAGTCATTTCTCAACTAGTCTCTTGACCTGCCTAAATTCAGCCCAACAATACCATTTACCACCTATCCTGAATATATCGCCTCTTTTTTTTTTATGCCCCCTACTTTTTTCCACTAAAGGCAAAATAATATTAAACTAACTTAATATTTTTTCATAAAAAAATTATATGGCAAAAAATAATAAATAAGATTACCCAGTTGTTATTTCGAGGCACTAAATTCAAACAGATGAACCATGCTATTTAACTGATGGAGATTCTCATTTTTGAATATTTAAATCTAATTTTCATAATAATTATTAAAAAGTATAAAATAATGAGTTGATAATTTAATTTAGCTTCAAAAGACCAATCAAATAAACACTTGAATCGAAAAGTATCGCATAAATTGAGACATCAGAGAAAGTAATAATATTGTATTTCAAGACAAGCCATGAGTTCGCCTAGAGGTACGTAACTCGTCAAGAGCCAAGCGCGACTCATGAAAATATATCTCGATACAAATCTTTTCATTAAAAATAAAATGAAAATATAATATCGTAATTAAATTGTTACAAAATATATATATAAAAATCATAGCCACAAGGCCCCTGCATTTTTCAAAATAGGACACAATTCACCACTAATATGAGCTTCCATAATCCGATCCAATCCTCCGAACAACTCTCCTCCGATAAACACCGCCGGCAACAGCGATGAAACACTCCGATCCTCTCTCCGATCACCGACACCGACAATTTTTCCGATATCCTCTAGCTCCGTTATCGCCTCATTTTCGTATTTTTCTTCAATGTCGTACATAACGGGGTTCGCTCCTAGACATTGAAGTAAACGCTTGATGACGTGGCTCATACAACAGCCACGTTGTCTAAAAACTATAACGGCGTTTTCCGCTACTATTTTCTTGAAATTCCCTTTAGAGTAATTGATTTGATTGATCATTAGAGATGAAGATTTGTTTAGAGTTGTGGAATTTGTTGGGAAAAAATTCCATGATTTGTATGGAAGTGCATCTTGCATTGTGAAAAAAAGAAGAAATTTTGTAGGTATGAGATTTTTTTTTTTCTTAGGATTGACTATGATTGTGTTGAGGAAATATAGGAAATGAAATAGATATGTATATATAGAAGTAGGATCTTTAAAAAGTCAAACTTTATTTGTATATGGTGGTTTACATTACCTCACAACAATAAATGGAAGACACATGTATTTGATTTATATCTTTTCATACATGAGCAAATGTTGAGGGGGGATATAGTACGAGTTTGACATAATCTATTAATTTCGGTTCAAATTCTAAATATATGTATAGAGAAAAAGGATAAATGATTATAACAAACTCAATAAGATTTTATAAGTCGAGTTGAGAAGAATAGAAAGTATATATATAGAGAGTCTGTTTCTAAAAAATCATCGATTAAAATTCACAAATAACTATTTTATAGACTTTGTAACTGAAAAATAGTGACAATTTTTCAAAAATAGAATCGAAAAGCGACCAGTAAATACTATTTTTATGCTATAGAATTAACTAAATATACACAAAAATTAAATCTAAAACTTATTTTTCTAGTTTTTAACGTATTTCTAAACTTTAGAACCTATAAAATTTACATTACATTTGTGTTGGCTTTCACACACATATTAATCATATGTTTTGAAAATATATTTTATTACTATTTAAAATAAATATAATTATATAAATACTGAGTACGAATAAATATTTTTGTGTATAAAATATAAATAAAATATAGGGAGGTGGTGGCCTAGGGGGTTGTAAATTAGCGTCAACGGTCGTTACGCCAACTTACGCGTAACATGATATATGGCTTACGCAAAATTATGTCATGAATAGGCTAATGCTTACATATAAAGTTGGTACTCCATGAGGCATTTTTTTGGGTTCTTTAAATATTTTTTCTCGTTTCACACTTGTGTTTCGTATTTCCGTATTAGAGTCTGATTATTTAAATTCATGCTAAAAAGTTCACATTGGGGGTAGAACATTTCTTAATAAAGATGATTTTTTATCTAGAGAGATTCAAACTTGAAACCTCTGGAGTTAATGATAAAAGAATACTTATCACTCTATCACAACTTTGATTTTTGGGTTCATTCAACATTTATATTAAATATACGTTTCCATTCCAAAACGCCCCCCACAATTAGTTCACGTGATATATATCGCGATAGGTTCAAAATTTTGAAGTATACGAGTTTTTTCAAATTAAAGATATAAATTTCGTTGGAATATGTGTTAAAGAGGAATCAAACACTCATCAATAAGGATATCAAAATCTAAGCAAGATTTATTTTTACTGGTGGACCAAGAAATTAACAATTCTATTACTTAGTTCTTAACAAATAATTTTTACATATTTGATAAAAAATTTAATATAAATATAAATTCAATATAAAAATGATTGTGTATTCAAATTCTAGATTCGTTTTTGCGTCACAATGCACTTGCGCAAGATTTGCAGTGGAATAAGTAGGCATAAAAAAAGTAGAAACAAATCGTGCTTTGACTTTGACTGATATGATTAGTGTCTACTCCACTTAATCATCATATTCTATAATTTAATTAGTTTTACTTCAAACTTTACAATATAATGGATTATGCTTCATCATTCTTGCTGTTAACCATTTCCTATATTTTCTCCTTTTTATTTTGATTTAGTAGGCATAGTAAGTAAATAATTTTTGAAAAGCATTAAACATATAGTCACCCTATAAGCCTGTCAGTCAATGAAGGGACCGGGACGCTATGTATTTTCTTTATTTTGACCGTAGATATGATCAATGTCATTGAGCTTTGATACTCTAAAATAGTAATCGAAATTTGCTTATTTTTTTTGTGCGTTATCAGAGTTTGGGCTTTTCTTATTTCACTATATGGAGCGAATCGAACAAAGAGCATATAAGGACAAATAGTTGATTTGAAAAATGGTATGATCTTACTTATTTAAAGGAGACTTCATTCTGAAATGAAATAATTGATAGAATTCGATATTTTATAAAAAAATTGATCGAGATCATAAAATCCTTCCCCCCTAATATGAGTTCGGAACCAAAATAAGCCACAAAAACATAAAAGTGACCAAAATAAGCCACTACTTTTGTAAGTAACTAAAATAGGCTTAGTGGAAGAAAAAGTTCCACTTTATCTGATATTCTAAACGTTTTCCGTTAGTCTCATAACGTGTATGTTTTAATATATAACGGAACTATTTCCTACACTTTATAAAATGGAACTATTTCTTACACTTTATAAAGTGTAAGTTTTTCTTACACTTTGTAAAGTGGAACTTTTTCTTCCACTTTATAAAGTGGAAGAAAATATTCCACTTTATAAAAAGTTACTTTACCTTTTCACTTTCTTCTTCTCCCCTTTCACTTTCATAGCTTCCAAACTTCACTTGAAGATTAACATAACAGTTGATGGTCCCAATCCGACAATTGAAGCAGCCCTACACTAAAAAATCAAAATCTTGAAAGATTGGAGTAGCACAACCCGACAACATAACAATCCGACCCTACAAATTATACAAATTAGGTAATTTTTTTCCATCTCATAATTTCATTACTTTAAAATGATGCCTTATACAGTATGCATTCAATTTCTAATTATTGAGTTAGAAAAAAGTCTTTAATTCGAAATAGACAAAATGAATTACATTGTTGGATTGGTATTGCAAACAAGAGAACATGTCATTAGCAAGAGACTAAATCCCTAGCTAACTTACAAAATTAGCTAACATCATTTTTGCTAGGAAAATGACCGTAGCAACCTTTTGTAGCTAATACACTCTTAGCTAAAATTTTGCTAGGAAAAACGTTGTTAGCCTAGCTAATTTAGCTAGAATATTTTTTCGAAGAAACATATCCAAGCAAATAATAGCTACGATTATTCCCTAGGTAACTTCATAGCAAACAACTCTCTTTTGCTTGGATATTTTTTAAGCTAATATGTAAACATCCTAGCTTTTTCTTGGCTTGATTTGTTATGTTTTTATGATCCCTAGCTTACTTTTAGAAGCAACCAAAATTACTTAAATTTCACATATCATGAAATAAATAATTGAATCCATTCAAATTACACTAATTCATTAACTATACTTGTGCATTTATTTGCTCAACCATTTCAAAATGGTATGTCCTTCAGAAATGAATAACATGTATACAAATAAAATCGAACATATCTGAAGTTTAAAAACATAAAATTTAGCTCCATGTCAACTTAAGCTCAAAAACATCAACATAAGCTCCTTGTTGGCATTGTCCTCCAACTTAACGTCTCCAGCTCCATTTGTTGGCATGTTTCTTCAAATTTAATGTCTCCTTATAGTACTTCAATACCAATTCATCCCTTGGTGTAGAAATCCCATCAACCTTCTCCTTAATAAGTTTTTTATAAATGTGT
>NC_064286.1:4649310-4656457 GCF_019186545.1 Solanum stenotomum
TCGATTTAATAACAAAGTACTCCCTCGCTATCTTTAAATGTAGAAGCTTAACTGCTCTTTGCAACTGCTTCTTTGAATTGAACAACATGCCCTTTTCAATATAAATAGCACCATTCATGAAATCTTCCGGTTCACCCCATGTACGTTGTGATGTATATTCATCATGTGTATCGCCAAAGATATCTGGACCATCTTGGAGATGATCCAGATAAGGAATTTCATGATTACAAAAAGGACTCATGGACATTGGTCTTGGCGACCGATTAGGCATTAAAAAATCATCATCACTAGATGATACCTCAAATGGAACATTATCTCCTGATTCCTCGGCATTAGGCAAATCATCACTATCACTAGCTGAAGGTGAGCCATAATTTGGAAGGTCACGATCATCGATATTTACAGGATCAATGGGCTCATCTTGTGTGATATTTTCCCTGTATATGTAAAAAAGTATAAATATTTGTCTCATGCAATTAACTTACTTAAATAAAAAATCAATTTTTGGACATACCGACAATCATCTGCATCAAAAGTAGGCGAGACATGAAAATTTAAGGATGTCCCGACATTTTCCGTCATTTGAAAGTGTGAGGACTGACCAAAATAATTATCTAGTCCATAACTTGAAGCAATATTCCCATCTTGCTGAGGTAAACTGCTACAAAATATATAATAATAATAATAATAATAATAATAATAATAAGAATAATAAATCATATAAATTAATAAATAATTGACAAAATCAACAAATAATAATCGAAATATAATTATTGAGCATTACCAGTCACTTTCATTGATAGTTTCGTTCAAATCAACATCATATCGACCGGTAAGAATATTTTGATAATGAGTCATGTTAGAAAAATCAGTAGATTGAGTTATCGGAAATCCATCAACGCTATTACGAGTTTCTAATCGGGGATGGACATCGACTGATAAAGGAGAATGTTGTTGACTAGTATTAGGCTCCTTCCTAACATAGATTTCAAGTATTGTTAACTTGATTTGATCTATGAAGTCATTTGGAACCCTTAAAAAGTCGGTCAACGATTCGTCATTATAGATAATCCACTCTCCAAAATTTACTTGTCCTTGTGATAAAAATGAAGTAGGGTATTTTCCGACTATAATCAAATTATAATCAGTACTATTTATACCCATTCTTTTATAAATTGATGAAAGAAATTTATGATAGCGGACATTAATTGAATATTTAGCATTGTGTTTGGGAGGACAATTATAATAAACGGTATTTCCGTCATGTATAATTTCGCCATCCCAATAAATCGAAACTCTAACTTTTGGTTTAGAAGACATTTTATTTTGAGATTGAAATGAACAAATATAGAAGACTTTATGTTGTAGGTGCTATCAACTATGTTTGAACATCCTCCTTAAATAGAGATTGGAGGATTTTTCAGAATAAAAAAATAAAAATACATAGTGGAATAATTTTTTCCGTTTTTATGATATGTCAAATCAATATAATTGATTGTATGACACAAACACTGCAAAAAAAAAGATAAAGAGATGGGAAAAATATTCCTCTTTGTAAAGTGGAATTTTTTCTTCCACTTTATAAAGTGTAAGAAAAAGTTCCACTTTACAAAGTGTAAGAAATAGTTCCATTTTATAAAGTGTAGGAAATAGTTCCGTTATATATTAAAATATATACGTTATGAGACTAACGGAAAACGTTTAGAATATTAGATAAAGTGGAAATTTTTCTTCCACTAAGCCTATTTTAGTTACTTCCTAAAATTGTGGCTTATTTTGGTCACTTTTATGTTTTTGTGGCTTATTTAGGTTCCCACCTCCCCCTAATATATATATATATATAAGGGGCCGCGTGATTCACCCCCAATGACGTGGCATTGACAATGTCCTTCCAAAGCTAGAAAAAACGTAGAGTGTGACGTGCGTGTGTGGATAGAGGAAAATATTTTCCTTTTCATTTTTTTTTCTAGTTTTCTCATATTTAATAGTATTATTTTTGTTTCAATTTATATTAAGATATTTGATTGGGTAAGTGTTTATTTAATAAAAAGATTATTTATGTTCTAAAACAAATAGTAGATATTTATGTACACGTAAAATGGAGAATTTAAAATTAAATTGCTACTGAATATAGAGTAGTGTCGTACTTATTGAAATTGATTTGAAAAATAGAGCGTCATATAAATAGAGACAAAGGAAGAATTTATTAAAAAAAAGTAAATTCTTAAAATAAAGAAAATAACTTATGTGATAGAAGCAGATAAAATAAATAAATTATATAAGAGACATTTAATGTTGACTGTCTCTTCCGTATTTGCCCCCAACATATTCCTCATCCCCTTCTACCTCTATCCACTTAGAAAGATGAAGAATGGGATATGAGATTATAATGTAAGAAATCGAACTTTTACCAATAAGGTAAAAGTTTATGTAGTTATGAGCTACTAAAATATATTATCAAACTTTTGCTCACCAATGTTATCTGTTAAAAGTTTGGCTCATCTATATCATTGTTTTCTATATTTCAATTTAAATATGAAAATAATCTATTTTATGTGATGTTATTTGATTAAGTGCTTTTTAGCTAACAAAAAGTATTATTTAAACAAAGCTCCAAGTAAAAAAAATGAATTAAAATAAACAACCCTATAGTCTATTTTCTTATTTTCCATATAATGTTCAATATTCGTTTTGGGGCTCAACTAATTTAGGAAAAAGGGTTTTAATTATATAAACTCTAGATACTTTTTTTTTGTTTATTGTTTAGATGTGTCATTTGCGCCTGTAAATATCACTTTCATAGGTCAGGAGGGAAAGGAGGACTTTCTACAATTCCATTCCTAGTGAAGGGTCAACTCTGATACTTCTTTTAAAAAAAGGAGGGGTATTAATATTATTTTACCCCCCCCCCCCCCCAAATTCAGATTACTAATCAAACTAGAAAACAAATATAGAAAAGTGAATTGAAAGAGAAAACTTGCTACTTTTAAAGATCATATGGTGTAATCATGGCCAAATGAGCAGGACATATATTAACTTTCCTATACATAAGATTAACAACATAGGAACCAGGTCTTCCGGGACTTATTTCATAACAATAGTTTTCTTTGTGTTTGTGACATGCTATTTCAAAAATGCATCAATATCCTCTTCCTTAGCTTAGCCCATTCATCTACCACACACCACCTCTTATTACCCTGCATGCATCACAACAAACAATATTTTTTATATAATCTAGATAAATATTATAATAACAGATAGAGTCGAAGGAGGGGGGAGGGTAATGGGCAATCCGGGGTTGGGGGTCGAGGTGGGATAAGTGTGGGGGTGAGGTAGTGTGGGGGCATAGAGCAAGTGTGTGTTTTTTTGTTTCCCACCTGGTTTTCGGGGCCCACGTTGGTGCCCCGACTAAATTCGGATTGCAAGTGTGTGTGTGTGTTTTTTTGTTTCCCACCTAGTGTCCGGACCCCACAGTGGATCCCCGACTAAATCCGGATCGCACTGCAGGGTTCATTCGAGGGTGGCGCTCCCAATAGGATTTTCTCCATACCCAAGACTTGAACCCAGACCTCTGGTTAAGGGTGAAATAGTCCCACCACGGCACAACAAAATGTGTTGGTTATGCATTCAGTTGAATCCAATAATTTTGATTTAATATTATGTTTGTCTCAAAAAATGTATTTCAAACACATAAATTTTAAAGAGCAACTTTCACATATAACAAACATAAAAATCATATTTGTATGTTATAGCTATAGTTTACATAATTGCACTGCATAACAAATTTTATGTTTGCTATGGAGCTTTGATTTGTATAATTCGCTAGATACATCCAATTTTATACAAATTATTCAGTTTTGTATAAATTCATTTATACATTGTAATTTGTATAATAAGATCTGTATTTGTATAATTATAAGTGTATAGGATGAAAATATATGTATTTGTATTTTTATATACACTTTTCTCTCGTTTATTACAAACACAAACGCATTTTGTACATTTTATATCGAAATGTATAAAATGACTAATTGTATACCGAAAATGACTAATTGTATACCGAATCAGATGTCAAAAAAATGGGATGTTTGCTGCGAATTACAAATAAAATAAACTATGGCTATAACATTTAATTTGAATTAATAGTTTGATATTTCATACAATTTTCCCAATTTTAAATCTTGACTTTGCGTCTGGAGTTGTAGGCAATTTCATGGGTGGGTGGTGTTGGGAGTGGGGAGGAGGGGGGGGGGGGGGGGGGGGGGGGGGGGGGGGAGTTAGTGGTGGTGGGTTTAGAACTTAGGAATTGGGTGGTTAAAATAAGGAGCTCAACTTGAAATAATTTTTAATTATGCTATGGAAAGAATTTTTTAATTAATCAATCATGAAAAAATTTAAAAATATTTTTCATCTTCGTACCAAGCCCCAAGAGGAAAATACAAAAATACTGTCAGCTAACATTATACCTGACAAAAACTAGTGAAGGATAAAAACACAAGGAAGCACAAAAATAAACTTGATTTGCCATTGATTTCTCTCTAATTAAGTGTTTTTAGTAATGTTTGCTTATGCCAAGAAAATTATTCGAAAAGTACTATAAATTGTAAACATTCATATATCAATATAATTTAAAAAGACATTTTAAAATGTTGTCTAAATTTACATCGTTCAAATCTCAAAAAATAAAAGTGTCACATAATTTTAGATAGAAAAAAGCTAGTTAATATACTCCCTCCGTTTCACAAAGAATGACCTGCTTTGACTTGGCACGGAGTTTAAGTAAATAAAGAAGACTTTTGAATCTTGTGGTCCTAAATTAAAGTTACGTCAAATGTACAAAATTGTCTTTAATCTTATGGTCTTAAACATGCCACGTGGAAAGCAAAAAGTAAAATGTTACCAAAAAAGGAAAGAGGTCATTCTTTTTTAAACTGACTAAAAAGGAAAGGAGGTCATTATTTGTGAAACGGAGGGAGTATATTATAAAGTCTTGGAAATTAACTTTTAGATTTAGAAGATTGAATTTGTGTTCTAGATGCTTTGGTTGGTGCCAGCGAATTATATTTGACATTTTGAGGATTTTACCTTGACTTTGGAATTTATAAAAAAAAAAAGGTTTGACTTTGGAATTAAGAGAATGGTGGTGACCTATATTTTTATTTGATTATTATTGTCCTAATTGTCAATTTTAAAACTCCTATTTAAGTCATGGTTGAAGTTTCTACGTTTTCTCACAAGTTTAGCCGTTTTTCAATTAACTTCGAATACGTGAATTTGAAGTTTGGATATACGTATCATAAATTTAATTTTTGAAATTTGGAAGCAAGCATCTTTAGACATTTTAATATGGACGCAAAATATTTTTAATAAGTGATTGCGCCTTAAATGACGTTGTGTAAATAGGTTATCCCGCGGAATTACTTCAACATAGAGTGTTCAGCAAAGATGGGGGAGGGAGGCATTAAAGACCAACACAAAATCAGAACCGCAATTGACCTAGGACCTTGCAAACAGAGTAGAACCGCAATGGACCTGAGATCTTATGAACGGAGTAGAATCGCAATGGACCTGGGACCTTATGAACGGAGTCATATATAGTAGAAGTTATGGATTCAACAAAATTTAGTAATTTTAGCTCATACTTTGTATTTGAGTTTTAAAAAAAACCTTTCAATATGACTAAATAATCTATTCAAAATTTAATAAATAAAATTAATTATAATTTGAATTCCATAAATTAAAATTTTTAACTCCTCCTAGAAAGAACATCTTTTAATTTAAAAAAGACTCCAATGAATGAGTTATGGGACTGCCAAAGCTTTTACTGATTTTGTTTCATAATAGTTATTTACTATTGACTTGACATAGGGATTAAAAAACAGTAAATGGTGGGGACAATTTTACCAAATCATTCCTATTAAATATAAATCATCTTAATATTGAAAAATGAATAATATTTAATAGCAAAAATAAAATAGATACGAAATGATAAATTGTTCATTAATTTTATAAACTGGATAAATATTATTGAACATTCAAAAATAATATAGTGGACAAATAAAAATGAACGGATGAGCAAATAAAACATGTAAGAGCAATTATTATACACGATGAAACATTTTGTATCACAGAAACTAAGTTTTATATGACACATTTGTTGGTAGTACTTTGTAGAAAGAAACAAAGATGGACCTCTTAGATCAATAGTGTTTGCATGGCCACATCAAAGATATTTGTCGTTTACGATAACGAATTTAGAATTTAAATTTAAATTTAAATTTGTTAAAGTTTGATCATTAAAGATTTTAGTGTTAAATTTATTATATATATATATATTGATATTTATTGAATTTTCATCATTTTATGTTAAAATATTTTGTGTTAAAAATGTATTTAAACTCGTAATTAGAAATCTACATCCCACCTTAAAATATTTTGTGTTAAAAATGTATTTAAACTCGTAATTAGAAATCTACATCCCACCTAATAACAATGAGACAATATACCAATATTTTCACACATTCTTCAAATTTTATATATATGTATTTGATATGAATAAATAATTTATTGAAACGTCAGTGAATAAAATTATTTATGATTCAAAATTCATACATTAATTTTTTTGACTTCACCGCTTAAAAAACCCCTCATTTAATTAAAAAAAGACTCAAATAAAGGAGTTGTAGGGCTGTCAAATCTAATACATATATATAAACTAGATTTTGTTGCCCGTGCTATGCACGGGCCCAATAACATAAATGGTATGTTTTGGGGCTAATAACGAAGTTTTTGAAGCGATTGTTTGCGTGGATAAAGGAATAAGTTTTGTTATCACAAACCTGTACTTTCTTTGACGCTATTCAAGGCACAATAAGACTACCCACATACAACATTTTTGAACAATTTTATGTTGTCAATTATCACGATTTAATTTTAAGAATCAGTCAATTTTTTTTTCTGTTTTTTTATAAATATTTTAAGTTGTCAATTATCACGATTTATTGTATTTTATACATAATTTTTAACGATAGATTAATTTCAAGAATCAATTGAATTTTTTTAAATGTTTTTATTTTTGAAATATTTTATGTTGTCAATTATCATGATTTATAGTATTTTTACGATAGATTAACTTCAAGAATCAATG